>NC_037592.1:30870975-30952615 GCF_003073045.1 Pomacea canaliculata | reverse complement strand
AGAGGCGGAGAAGAGACCAGATATGAATGTGTTGAGGGTCACGGAGAGGGTCTGCATGGACAAGTCCTATTCTACGCCGTTTGCCAAAAATTCTCTCGTCTTTACCTCTCCATAATACCCGTCCATGCTATCCTAAGAACGATTTTAGACATTTCCTCTGCTATGGCGAACTAGACAGGTTCGCCGTCGTGAGTGAGAAGATCCTGCTGTCCCACCATAGTTGTGATCTTCCAAGCTGTAAGTTTACTTAATAAATGGCTCAGACCTGACAGTTTTGATAGAGAGACAATTTATCAATAAAATCATATTGATATCCACATATTTGCTCTGCTAGATCAAGGGGTGTGAGAAAAAAGTTTAGGCCCGACCACTCTCAACAAACCTGCTAACAACAGCCTTGCTATGCATCATTCGTATCGACTCTCCAGTCACGCCCAGGCTGCAGAGTTCAGGCTGACCTACCTTCACTCGATGGACTAATACACTATAATATCTTAAACCCACATTTAGGAATATTTAATAAAGGGTTCTTTAGAGAAATTATTTATTCAAGCATCATTAACGCAGCTTATCTAAAAGACCTTCATCACCATGTATACTACATACGACCAAGAAAATTACCATAATGCTTATTTTTAAGGACCTATTTACGGTAACATAGTATCACCTTCGAACAATTTGGCAAAGTTTTGTCACTGGAAGTTCACAAAAACTAACTGTTGGGGCGAGAAAGATGTAGAACGTTTCGAAACATTGAACCTTTGGTAATACATATTTTGCTAAGTAGGACAAATCTCCAGCATAGTGGACAAGTATGACTTGAGACATTAAGCATACCAAAGGCTGGATCTTTTATTTGCCCATATCAGAAATATCCGTTTAGGTCTCTGCTTTTTAAATTTCTGTTGTATTTAAAAAAACGACGACGACAATAATAATATTTGAATGTTGTCGCAGCTCACACTTCAAACCCTGTTTCAGCTTGGACTGCCATTATTCTGCTGTACGGGAGGATCTGTCTCAAACTGCTGCCTTCAATTACCATAACAAGCCCTTTCAAGTACTTTATTTACAGATATATTACAAATTATTATTTTTTAATACCTGTTATATAAAACAGACTACCTCTATACTTCTGTCTCTCTCACCAGATGAATGATGTTGGGTCAGGCTGATGATGCTGCTGAGAACGTGTTTCTGAAGCAGCAGCACCTTGACTCTAGCAAAGTTGTGGAGGAGACCTCGACGTCCAATATCATGACGGTACACAGACCTCGCGGTCTCTGTAAATCCTTGCCTCTTTTTCCTTTCATATTTTAACGTAACCCTAAAGAAAAAAAGATTAAACGTCAAAGCGATTTATCAATTTCGTACGACTGTATTTTTCAAAAGTCGATGCCCCTTTCCTCGTCCACGCCATTGTGCGTCACACAAGCTCCACGCACGCACACAAGCAAATATCCAGCATCACGTGCATAATATCGACAGTTAATTAACTTAGAAGACATTTAACTAACAAATTAACTCGACGTAACTTAATTAGAAAGTTTACACGAAATTTACAGTTAAGTGTAAAATGTCAGAGACTGCAATTCTGACTGCTGAGCTGTAATGTCATGATAAATCAACAGTGTATTCCACGATAAAGACTTGAAATACTTTTTACAAATAATACTTAACTGTTTACCCACTTTCAATCCATTTCTGTTACTTTAGGTTTGTTATTTCTGATTTTCGTTTTCTGCTTTCGTTCTCAGGGTGCACCACTAACAGACAAAAGAAAACAGACTTTTGCTTCACACCAACAAAAGTAGCGACCTGCCTATCCGTGTTATCTACCTCCTCTGTTCCTGCGGGATGGTAGATATACCCTAAAGTAAGGTAGGTAACATTTTCTAATACAAGCTTGTTCTTCGCTTTGTTCTTTCTTTGGTTCTTGCAGTTAGTATTTCTTTCCCCATCTTCCCGTCTAAATGTTATGGTTGTTCCCTTCTCAATTCTTCTTCCCTAAAAACGATTGAACTTCTTCCACCATCGTACTCTAAAGAAGGTTTGCGGCAGCGTCAGGAAAGGATTTTATTTAAATTAAAAAAAAAAATCAACTCTTTTAAAATTATATTACCATCTGTCTCTGACATATCCCACGATAATTTCACTCATTAATTTTGTTGACCCTCATTAAACTCCTAAAAGATGATTTGTCAAACACTCTCGAATTTCAGACGAAAAGCTTACACTGTTGTTCGCTCCCGGACCGAATATATCATAATTGACTTTATCCCCAGAAAGTCCAATAAAAATCTTATAGGCAACATCCTAAAATCTTCAGATGAAGGACGTTTCATTCATATTTATGGTATTGAGTACATTTCGCAATCAATAGTTTTTTAATGTCTCAAATATTAAAACCGTTCCAAGCTTCTCTCTTATTGACATTTAAAAAATAATTTTCTACACCCCTGAGGGAATCGCCTCAAGACAGACAGTCACGTTGTCCTTGACGCAACCAATATACATGTTTACAAAATATCTCCCTCTTAACTTCCCCTCCTACAACATTTCAAGGTCTCACAGTCATCACTGTCGGTTTCAGGGTGATCTGACAACCGTTTTGTGGTCACAAGCGTTCTTAAATATTGGGGAAACCTCATGTCTAGCTGCTACTTAATTATTTATATCGAATTTACTCTTGGAAGTTCTGTTTGGGTTCATTCTGTAAAAAAGTAGTTATATTTTGATTTGGAATCGCGTGTTTATTTAAAGTTCTCTCCATGTTCAAACATATTTTAACGTAAGTTATAGCTTATTTTGCTTAAATCTATTTTGCAAGAATAAAATTACCTTGACACGGTGACCTGCTCCGGCTACCTTCATCTCTAATCTGAAACGATACTGCTTTGCCTAATGGGATTGGAGACAAACATGATCTCATTTGCTCCCGATGTTTTATGATAACTACTATTAGCGCACAAACATTACACTCCGCCCTGGGAGAGCACAGCAGTTCATGTGACAGGTGAGCAAAACACCTGCTTGTCACCTTGTTGTTCATACCGGGTAAAAGTTTAGTAAACATTATTTGAATTAAGTGATATTATTGTACTGCATTACTCAGTTTTCTAAAGTGATGGAAGCACAAGATCACTGCAATGTTCACAATGTGTTTTCGAAAAAAACTTCATGGCGTCACGCTCGTGATTGAAACCATACTTCGAGTGGTCCGGCTATATGCAAGCAATTAAATACGTTTTTTTAAGAATGACAAACCAAAACTGCTATGTTTTGTGTCTACAAGTTAGAACACTTTTGAGATACTGATAATTGAGTTACTATAATAATTTAAGTCACAGGTATTTTTTTTCTCCTCTTCTCCTCTATCTTTCACCTCAAACAAACGAAAACAAACAACAAACGAACAAACAAATGAACAAACAACACAATAAACAAACAAACAATAAAAACACTAAACCCACACATATGCATGAGAAAGTGGACAC
Source organism: Pomacea canaliculata (assembly GCF_003073045.1). Lineage (NCBI taxonomy): Eukaryota > Metazoa > Mollusca > Gastropoda > Architaenioglossa > Ampullariidae > Pomacea > Pomacea canaliculata. The sequence continues at coordinate 30,949,118 of NC_037592.1, read as the reverse complement.
CAAACATGTTTTCGTCTCAGGCTACCAAAAAACTTACCGTCTTTCCAACGTCTGATGGGGTCATTTAGTACCTGGGGACAGACTGACCGTTCTGTGCATAGGTTATATTGATAACAAGTAAAAAAAGCAACCTTCTTCATTTTAAATAAAGTAATCAACAGAAGAGTTGCATGTCTGCTGAAATTTGCTTACTACTCATGCTTTTACTAAGATCATCTCACCAAACTAAACAATAGTTTTTTTCCTTAATTTAGGATAAGAGCTTTTATGTTTTATTACATAACACATAATAGTTGATGATGGCTCTGTAACAGCTTCTAAAAAACAGTGAGGAAGTCTATAAATACTATCTTAAACGGACTCAAAAATCACCAGTATGAAAACATATCCAGAAAAAAGTAAAGAGAAGTCATTTAGTTATTTTGACTTCTATGAAGTTTCTTTTCAACTACATGATACCTCGGTTCTCGAACGCCTGACTGATTTCGACCAATCGGTATTCGACAGGAAATCCGAGAAAATTTTGTCTTGATCCGATACAGAAGTATTGGAACTCGAACATCCGAACGTCCGAGATGAGCCGAGTTGAGTCGTAATTGGCGTTATCATTCTGCCAGCGCGCCTTGCTTGCTCCATCAGTTGAGTGCAGAGGAGGAAAAAACAGCAAAATTGACAAATTTCTTCCGTAAAGAAATCAGACAAGCAAATGCAGAGCAAGATTCTGATTCTCCTCAGCAAAGATACAGGAAACAGAAACACCCGAAGAGCAGTTACCCTCTTTTTTTTATTGAAGAGGATTCCCCTTCAAACAATAACCATCCCTCTTCCCTCGTCCCTCCACATTCATTCCCTCCTGACATAAAGTTTGTACAGGTACAGTAAATGAAACACAATTTACTGTACTGTACAGTGACATTTTATTTTTTGTTTTAATTAAATACACTTTATTTCTTATGTTTCTGTTAGACTCATGTTTTTACATATTATATACAAATTAGCCAGTAAATAGGCATTTTCTGGGGCTGGAACGAATTAATCCAGTTCCATTATTTCCTTTGGTTTCATTGCTTCGGTCTCGAACAATTTGGTTCTCGACGTCCTCCCGGAACGAATATGTTCGAGAACCGAGGTATCACTGTATTTAAAACAAACTTTAAAACTGTATTTAGTATAATTTCTTTCTAGTTGACTGCATTCGTAACAAAGTGCTTCGTTCATGCAATGCACTGAAAGATAATGTAATCACCATGACCCCAAGGTAGTCAGATCTTCTTTAAAGTGGATTACAACTCGGCAAACAATTGACGGCTCGTTTCCAGAGCCAGGAAAAGTCGTCCAAAAAGAAATGCAGGTAGATACTTTAAGAACGGTTTTCTCTCTTAATTTTAGTAAGTGGATAATTTCTTAAATAAAAATTTAATGCTCCAAACACCTGCCCAATAGATATAGATAATAACATAAAAAAATGATGAAATAAAATGGAAACATCTATTCGAGAAAAAGTAGCAATAAAGATACGCTATAGCACATATTTTTTCTGGGGTAGATACTTATTTTTATTGTATCCTTTCAGAAGTTTTGCTGTCTTGACACATTTTTATTTTTGCTTAAATGTCCAGGTACGTTTATTAATTCATAATATTGTACATTTTAAAGCTCGCTATCGTGCATCAAAGTGTAAAATATTATAACTTCCACTCTCACTTAAAACAGAGTGGGTCTGCAAAGGGCGAGGCAATGACGGCTTTTGTGCTCATCTCCCTGGCTGAGGCCAGCAATAAATTTAAGGATCTGGATCCTGGAGAGCAGCAAGCAGGCCTGACGAGAGGGGGGGACAGGGGGGTCTGGTGTACCCGGGCCCGCGGCTGTCAAGGGGGCCCGGCCTTGGTCAGTGGATTTTTTTTCTTCTTCTCCTTTTCTTTTTCTTTTAAAGAAAGGTCTAAGTAGAGAACACCCAAGCATTACACGTTGAGTTTGAGTTTGAGTGTAGATATTGAGATTCGAATTGTAAACATACATTATATACTGGGAAAATAATTTACGATTACAAGTACAAGGGGCCCAGAGAGGTCGTCTGTCCCGGGGCCCGGGCTGGCTCTCGGCGGCCCTGGCAGCAAGGCGTAAGTTTAGTGATTAACTTTATTGATGCATTTTAAGTCTCAAATAACAAACTAGGAGGAGAGCAGTTAGAGTTACAAGGCTACTTTCCTGTTGTACAGCAATGTAGAAAGTTAATTAGACCTCAGTCCAATAATTGCATTGTTTGACTTTTTTGACAGTTGCAGAATTCTATCTCCAGAGCTCGTGATTTCTTAGAAGCACGATTGAATGCACTAACTGACCCCTATGACCTCGCCATTGTGACGTATGCACTGCACCTAGCTCGCAGTGGCAGCAAGGACCTCGCTTTCCAACGCTTACAACAAAACGCGATAACAAGTGGGTCCTGAGTTAATGACCATCGATAACAAGTGGGTCCTGAGTTAATGAACATCGATAACATGTGTAGCCACTAACCCTGCCTTCTCTCGACTAACGTTCTGTCAACTTTATATGATATTGGATGCCATTTTTCTTTTTTTTTTTTTAAATAAAGAAGGCTGACTGACTTTTACAAAAGATTTTCAATGAAAGGTATTATAACCCTTTGAATTCACTTTACCTAAGATATAGCATATGTTAAATACCTCATTAGAGGTAAAATGAAATTAAGTGCTGCTCCATGACAATAATCACGAAACATATTTTTCACATAAATTGTTTTCAACGATTATGCTTGAGTGTTTAGGCGCAATGGCTTTGACATTCTTTTTGTTATTTCTGTTGGGTTTTGCAACAGATAATTACACAAAGCATTGGGAAAGGGATCCTGCGACATCCGCTCTAAATATAGAAATGACGTCATATAACCTCCTGACCTACATTTTGCGAGAGGACGTGAAGGGCGCCATGCCTATTCTACGTTGGCTGATGGAACTGCAGGGTCCTAAAGGTGGTTTCATATCTACCCAGGTAATCTCTATGTGTTGTCATGGTTACAATATGAACACGCCACATATCGCACACCTATCTATTACGTTCTAAATACTATTTAGTCATTACTCATAAATTGAATAATCAGAACGACAAGACAATGCATTACAAAACTAAGGTAAAAAAGAATATTTTGATAATGCCAACATGTCAAAAGTGATATTAGTGATATATTTGGTTTTATTTTTCTAAATAAGAGGCTAAATCCTGCACATTATGTAAGCAAATATTTGTAAACTGTTCAAAAAACTTCTTATAGATTTAAGCCACGATCAGTTTACTCCATGCATGTATATCAATGATAAATAGTAAATGACATAGTGGAAATCTTTTAACATTATGTCTTGGCTGACTATACGAGAATAACCCAATAGCAGGAAATAGCATTTGTGTGTGATACTTCGGTAAAGCACAGAATAAAAGTTATATTAAATGTTTTTATCCTATAGGTAAATGTAACTACAAAACTATTAGCCATAAAAATCACAGATATCTCCTAAGCCGACACAAAAAACCCACGTAGTCTACATAAGTACTAGTAAGTACTCTCATCCATTTCTATTTCACAGGACACAGTTGTCGGCCTCCAGGCTTTGGCGGAAATGGCTGCTGCAAACCACAATCCAGTTGCCGTTCCTTTAACTGTCACAGTCAGCTGGAACTCAGGAGGACAGGCATTCAAGAAGGACTTGAGCATCGATGACTCCACAAAGATGTTACTTCAAACCGTAGACGTGACCATTGTGGTGAGGCCACGAAATGTCCAAATATTTTAGATCTTTAATATCTGCTCTTAATTTTGTTTTAATCTCATTATGTGGTTAAATAAATTCTTTGTTATATCTTGCCTGTATCGCTTGGCTCATTAAATAAAACATTCAATATAACTTTCTTGATTAGAGTAAATGCAATGAACTAAGAAGCACTTGCTACTAGCACTGTGTCCTTTCAGAGCAGCAACATTCCACCTGAAGTACTAATTTCAGCTTCTACTAGCGGTACTTTTACTGGATTCCCAGAGGCAAAAGTAAGTGAAATGAAGCAACTAAATGCATTTTTATTATCCACGAAAATAGTTTTAGCAAATCTCCCATTATAGGGAATGGAAGTAGTTGTGGTTGCAGATGAAAAAATATAACCGATTCAAATTATAGAGATTTGTTTTATGATCAGTCAGAATTAAGGAAATTTTCAAATCATTGCTTGGACAAAGAATATAAAATGTTAAGTGATTTATTGATACTGTCTACAGGTTGTCATGCAATACAACATTAACGACTCTACAACCTCCGAGATCTTCCAGATTACCTACCAGGTTGTCAAAGCCAGTGCTAAGATTTTCACTGTAGTCGTACAAGCTAAGCGTGTGGATGGCAAGCAGGGAGGCATGACTCTTCTGGAAGTGGGCATCCCTACTGGCTTTTCTGTTGACACCACTCATCCCAGCTATTCCGTGCCTAACTCCAAGCTGCAGGAACAAGGTCACAGGAAGTACATCTTGTATTATGACGAAGTGAGTCCTTTTCCTCTCTTTTACTGAAGATTCATTTTCTTTCGGTAGTTTTAAACTCCTTTATAGAAGGTTTATATTCTTTAAGTAGACTTTAACACTTAAGTCAAATTCATGCTGTAAAGTTAATTTAAAGGAGCGATGGTGTCCAGTTTTCTCTATTTTTCGCTTGATACACACACGAACATACCACCCTAATGTACGGTATGGACGATTTGGTCGTCTAGATGTGATGAATGGATATATAGAAGCTTGAGTGTGTATAGAGGCACAAATAATAATTTTAGCCATACAATCATGATTGTCCCAGGTGAACGCCAGAGGAGTGCGAGCCTCATTGCCCATGTCTGTGTCTCAAGGAATCCCCGTTAACACCCAGCCTGTTCCTATCAAAATCTACGATTACTACGAACCAGGTAAAATAATTTCTGTGCTCTGTAAATACTTTAAAATACTTTTGTTGTACGTAAATGTAATGGTAAAACAAAATCAAATTAAATTTTTTATAATTTTTGCACAGGTGGCAAGCAGCAGCTAACTGTATACTACCAACTGTCGAAGAAGAAGGTCTTTGTCTGTGACTCCGTTGCAAAGTACAAAGATTGCTCGTCTGGCAGCCTTCCAGGATAATAATCATTGGGACTCGTCAAAATCAGCTAAAAATAGAGAGGATTTTCAATGCTCTTTTAAAACTGTTGTGTACCTAAATTAGATTACTATTGTTGTTGTTTGTAGAAGACTTGCCTCTCAATACGATTTTCTGCAGGAGTTCCTTATTCAAACACGTGACTACATAGCTATGTACTAAACTAGTGAGAATGATGACGATCAGTTTTAGGAAGACTATTGCGACTGTAACATATCATCATCATAAACTCAATAAAGAGATGATATGAGGGTGGAAAACAAACGTTTCAGTTCAGTGAGAAGGACGGTTTACAAAAGCATGGTTTTATTTTGTCTTCATTGTTGAAATAAGTGAGTGTAGAGAAAAGGGGCTAAAGAACCATATAGTGCAAGTTGAAAACTAGATACCAAGTAATTTTGAACTCTTATGAATATAACTTTCTTGAGAACATTACATGAGGTACGTAGACTATAAAATAAAAGTTACCAATCATCAGCCTCACATACTAGTATGCCATTAACAAATACATCTCTGGTATCTAAAGCAAACTATCTTCAGCACGATTAAAGGAAAGCTTTCATCATAAAAAAATCACCAATCAAAACTACTTTATAAAACATTCGATACCTGCTAATACACCGACGGCTAACTCCTTAGGAGACTTACAAAATCTGAAAGTGAAGAAATAAACTTCACTATTCCTGGTGGAAAACCTCTACAACAAGCAATTTCAACACAAAATATATAGTCACTTACAAAGCATAACTGCACAGAATTCGTCAGTATTGGTTAAAATAAATTACAAGATCAAAGAAACAGAAAACACAAAATCAACAAAAAGTGTACTAACACAAAAGAAAACGAAGTAATAAATAGTCTATCTAAATAGATGGAGTTTCTCTCGTTTCCTGTATTCCTCTTTCTCCCTGTCTTTAGAAGACACACAACAGAGGCACTGAAAAAATTTCAAGACGACGGATACATTCCATGTTCGTTTGTTACAGAGCACATATATAAATTATGATATTAAAGAACGATGTTTCTCAATGATGAGTTTGTTTTAAATAAGAAAACAACGAGAGAGAGAGGAATGATTATATAAAGTGGATGTCTTACGACAACGATTTTTTTTATTCATGTGACTATCTTTTGTAATGTATAAATAATTGGTCCACCAGTACAGTTGCACGTTTCGTTTCATGATTTCTATGATTTTTTTAAAAATGTATTTTGAAGCATTCTGGGAAGCAAATGGAGCGAGAGCAAAAGAAGTTCGAGATATCTAAGTACAGTTATATTTAGCCGTTACTCGTTCATTCCGTAGTAGTTTCTATTACAGGTTTTATTTAAATCAACCTAGTTTAAAATTGAACTATCCAGTGGTACCCGATTTGTTTGTACATTTCTACCAGGACATTTATTTTTAGACCTATTCCTCTCTCGTGAGTTGTGTTTACGCACATGAATTTAACTCTTCTTCTTTGGTCTTTAATTCTGCTTCCGATCTTTCCATCTCACTGACCATCTAAACTTATTTTCTTTGCTTTTAAAGACAAGTTCACTGAGACTTAGTTCCTTGGGTGGTATTACTATTCACCTAGTTCAAGCGCTAAATCGCTACACCTGCTTTCTTTTTTCACGAAATGTCACTTAACAATTCCACCTGAGACTTCATAATCATGGGTGTTATATATCACGAAATAATGAAACCCTTGTCATCGCCGCGCAGCATGTTCTACTTTTATCTTGTACAAGGGATATAACTCTAAGCAGGATTTAGTACACTGAATGCAGAGTTATCTCGCTTCCGCTGTTCTATGCAACAAGTAGCAGTTAAAGATTCAACAGAACAAAATAAACAAGTAAACAAAGTCTACGACTTTCCTAGTAGACAAATGAATACTCGGCAAATTGTGGCAGAGATTAAACAGACAGACAGACACACTACAGTACTTTGCTTTATTTATTAGCAGACGATATCCATAATATCCAAGAACTTTTAAAACAAAGATCTGGGGAATGTTAAGCATTGACAAATTTCGTACTCATCTCTCTGGCTGAGGTTAGCGATAAATTTAAGGATCTGAGTTACAAAGATCAACAGAGCCTAGGGATATTTATATTTTAATGTCATTTTAGTTGTAGTAAACAGTAACTATTGTCAATTATATTAAAAGAACCCAAACAGAGTGCGCAGAATCTAACCGTCGAGGGATGCGGACCTGGTGTGAAATACGAAAAAGGGTGTCGGTTGTTTTTCCCTTAATGTCCTAGGATATGTTAACATAATAAACATCGGTTACTGTTTCGGAGAGCTGTATGGTTTGGAATTAACAAATGTCGTTTATGAAATGACTGGATTACATGAACCGTGCAAATAGTATCCGTGCATCTGTGCCTCGAGGTGTATTTGTTGATGATAAACAACGATGCAGTTAAGACCCTGATATTCACTGTCATGCGCAGAGAGAGAGAGAGAATATCTAACAATCGATGAGGTGGATATTAACATGCTTCATCCTCAAATGTTTCAAACAGTGTTTTTCAAAGGAAATACTGATTGTAATTATTGACTGTTCCTGCTGCTGTTCATCTTCCTGGTCCATGGGTTTGTTGATTTAGCCGTGAGGTAAAGTCCTGTTTAGTTCATTGCGTACCTCGGTTCCCACAGTCGCGGCCACCAACGCAGAAAAACTCAAATTTTCTTGATATCCTCCGAACATTCCTCATTCCTATTGTAACTGTTTGTTGATCTCCCTGACCGCCTGATGGACAAGCTCCACAGAGCTCAGAACAATGCTGCTCGCGTTGTATTCCCCAAGCGGAAGGCTGATCATGTGATCATGTGACACACCACTTATGAGCACCCTGGACGAGATATCAGTTAGGGCTCGCATCCAGTTCAAGAAGTCTATACTTTGCTATCGTCTTGTTCATGACCTTACCCCAGTCTGAGCTTGTCTCGTCCTACAGGCCTTGCAGGTCAGATCTTTCTGCCCACACCTACTGTCCTGCTTATCTCATTGGACAGGTTATGCCCTCACTCATTCTCTTTATTGGCCCCAGTATTTGAATGCCCTACCTCTGTCTCTCCGTATAGTGAAAACGCTTCATGCTTTCCAGTCAGGACTTAAAAACAACATTTCCGGAAATAACTATTGCAGTAGGTTTACCATGACTGTTCTTTTCTTCACGTTTTCTTCTGTGCCTACTTTTATGTTGCTGACAATATTTACTGTTTGCCTGTTCTAATATCGAGTCCCACGGCCAGTAAAAATTAATTGTTGTCAATTTTATTAAAAGAACCCTAACAGAGTGTGGAAAATCTAACCATCGAGTGACGTGGAACAAGTGTGAAATACGAGAGAGGTTTAAGGGTTTAAGTTTTTCCCTTAATGCCCTAGGATTTGTTAACACAACAATCATCAGTTACTGTTGCGGAGAGCTGTATGGTATGGAATTAGCAAATGTTTATGAAGTGTCCGGGTTACATGGACCATGTAATAGTTTCTGTACATCTGTGCCTAGAGATGTATTTATTGGCCATATACAGGATGTAGTTAAGTCCCTGATATTGTCGTGCAGATAGAAAGACAGAGAGTATCTATAACAATCGATGATGTGTACATTACTATACTTCATCAGCGAATGTTTTAAACAGTTTTATCCAAAGTGAATACTGCTTGTAATTATTGACTGTTCCTGCTGCTGCCTTTGTCCCCTCCCCTCCATGCACTAATAAATCAGCTGCTTTGAACGCCACACAACTCTTTCGTAAGCTATTAACACGTGTTCATCAAACGGCTCCTCCTCCACTACCACCACCACCACACCACCACCACCACCAACACCACCCCTTCTTGACTCATACTAGACAGGGTTATGTTTCTACAGGTGTAGGTATAAAAGTCAGTCGTTTCTGGTCCTTATGACAATTGGTGGGTCAGTTTTGTTTCACACAACTCAAGCAGACGAACAGAGAGCAGCTGCTTTTAAAGAAAGGGGTGAGGCACATTTTTCTGCTTCAAGAAAGATACTGCCAGCACGTCCTCAGTAACTGCTGTTGACAATAGTCGTGCTGTATCAGCTCATGATGTAACAGATTCATAGCTGCAATCTGCTTTTGTTTTTAAGTTTTTTTATTCATTTCCTCTGATAATCCTCATACTTCTTAATATAGAGATAATAATAGATAAAAGTGATGGTAGTAACAGCAAAGTTCAATGCTGCAGTGTTAGAACCTCATTTTTCAAGTTCAACCATGACGTGTGTACCTGTCTTCGTGCTGTTCCTGGTGACAACAACTGGGTTCGCATTATCACAGAACAGGTAAACCAATCTTATCAGCATCCTTGGAATAATGTTCACCTGCTATTAGCAATTTACTGTTTCAAAATGAAACATAGACTATAGCTTAGGTGTGCACGAAAAGAGATGAAACATAATCAGAGATGATGTTACACATGATTGAAATAGTTTAGGAGATTTTATTAGGTGACATAAACACATTGAAAACAAGTTGAAGTCATCAGTAATTAAATGGTTGTAGATCTTTGAAATTTTACAGTGCATCCCCCGTCACCTACAGAGTCACATTTTCCTCGCGCATGAGGCCAGGTATGACGTTACCTGTCAGTGTGCACCTGCTCCAAGATGGCGACTCGGCGGAAGTGTTTGTGACACTTCGCAACATCAAAAGTAAAGCAGTGAAAGCGTCAGCATCGTCTCTTCGTGTATATGGAGGAGGTGAGTAAATAATCTTGCACTCTCACCTACATACTCTGACAAACTCTCGAGTCTCCTCCACACATCCACACACACACTATTTCTCTTACACTTGAGAGCATTCAAGCATTCAAGCATTCTGTAGTTTAATTTTCTAAGCTATTATTTTCTTTTTTTCAGGCAATCCACAAGTCATCAATATGATAGTAAGTACAACCATTAGTTCCGACTAATCATCTAAACTGAACATCGATATAGAGCTTCATGATTCATTTACATAGATTTTTAATAGTCTGGCACATTATAATTTTAGTTCATTTTATTTGTACATTTTTAATTTTAAGTGTTACATTGGTCAATTGAAATAACGAAAGAGCGTAAAGAGTACACTGATTAAGTTGAGAATATAAAAACATCCTATGTGCTTTTAGCTGTCATTTCCAACCAGATATGACCACATTTTCAAATAAAACCCTCTTCACGACCCCTGCGGTCTCCTATGCCCTCAACCGCGTTTACCCATTGCCACGCTGCGGGCGTACAGGACCGTCGTGTTTTTATTATTTTTTTTTTTTTTTCGCGTTTACAGCGCATTTTTTGGTAAAGAAATCGCTTAGTTACGATAGTTTGGGCATTTCTGAACACAGTTATTTCCCTTGTAAAGGGAGGGTACTCTGTCTTGACTTAACTATCGTCAGTTTTCCAGAGTAACCTTTCTTTTTTCTTGAAAAAAAATGGCGAGACGATGTTGAGAAATTCGGGCTAGCTCCTCGGATTTTCAGAATTCTGGCATAATTTGTGAATTTCTATGGACAAGAACAATTGTGTGTGCATTTCTTTTTGCTTTTCAAAGATCAAAATGTGTTCCTATAAGTCATCTTTGTGTTAGACTTCTTGTACGTGACAACTGTGTAACCACGTGTAGAAAAAATTTCTTTCATCTACCCGATTCTGTATGGATTACAATAATAAAAGTGGGCTCTCAAGCAAGTTTCAGGTAGGATTGTTCAAATTGTACACATTTTGATCTATCATTATCAATTTGAATTATTCTTCTAGCTCTTTTAGTTATTTTTTTAAAATTTTTTGAAAACCGGTAAAATTCTGCGTACCGGTGGGTCGAATGGCCTGTAGCCTAGTCTGTCGCCAGTTTTTGAGGAAACTATGGTCAAGTTTTTAATCGGACGGTAGTATAACATGTTTAACAACAATTTTTATATTCGACAGTTGTTGGATTTAGTAAGTGTTAACAAATAAAACTATTTCATCTGTTTCATCCAAGGCAGTGAGTACTGTTGGTCTGTATGATCTTATCTTGTATGATAACCACGTTAAGACTTAATTGACAACTAAACATTATTCCGGACATACTCTAGTTTCTCTTAAAACAGAAAATACAAGTAGAATGACAGTTTTTTCAATAGTGACCTTCCGATACTGTATGTTTTGCTTTTGCATCATGTTTGGCTTGTTTAAAATAGTGTTGCAAGCATTACAAAAAAGTAAGATCAAATAAAAGGCTATTAACAACAATATGAACAGATTCCAAGAAAACTAGACGACGAGGGGGATGATCCAAAATCTGCCTACGAAGTCCGAGTGAAGGCGATTGGCGACGTTAATTTTGATGAAGTTGCGCAGATGACTTTAGAAGAACAAAGCTTCTCTATCTTCATACAGACAGATAAAGCTATTTACAAACCTGGACAAACAGGCAAGTTTGTTTAAGATTTATTTACGCTATGATGAAATAAGAGGTAAAGACATGGGGATCTGGAAACATAAGATGTCATACAGATGACATCTACAGGACTGGTATGGGGCGAAGAGAAAAGAAGAGGAGTCGAGAACGAAAAAAGACTGATTGCATATTTTAGTGCTCCAAGCACAAAGCTGTAGAAAGACTTGAGGTATATGCAATTGAAATTATAGCAGGAAATGTCTTCATGTTTTTATGAAACAGCGTGTTCTCTTCTAAGTACTTATATCCCTGTTAAATATATAAAGTCTGTGCTGATAGAAATCCACACGCCTCTAATAAACACTTACCTGCCCGTACTTTCATTCCTGCCTCTTCAACGCTTCCAAACCTTCCTCTTATAGACAAAAACATATGTGCCACGAATTTGATAGTCCGTCCATCTGACACTGTCTTTTTTTAAATTTCTTTCAGTCATGATGAGAATATTGGCTATGAACCCTGATCTGTCAGTACTGAAGGCCCCCATGGATGTAGTCATTAAGGTACTATTTGATATATTGATGTGTGTGTGTGTGGTGCGCATTTAAGATTAGACAACTCAAGGTGTATTTGAGAACAGTTTCTCACTTTAACGATCTGAGGAGGCAGACACAAACTTTGTACTCAGTTATAGTCGAAGATGTCTATCAGCAGGCCAGCGCCATTTTAATTCAAATTACTTAACATGGTTTGGTAATTGACAAAAATAAAAAAATCAAAGTTAGAATTAATAAAAATACAGCATCAATTGAATTTCTGACATTATCAATTTAAATTAAACTGGCTGGCTATCCACTTTTTAAATACTACCAACACATGATGCTATGATAAATTATCTAAATGGCACATTATCTAAATGTGTCACCATAAAGAAAGAGGCAATTATAATGGTAAGCAGACTGATGGGATAAATATACTCTCCACACCTCGCTCCCTCAAAGTCTGAGGAAGTCTGCCTTGATATACTGCATGTTATGTTAAATTTAAGGCTGATTCTAAGCAACATTTTTTTATGTGTTTAGGATCCAAAAGACAACCTTGTTCGTCAGTGGAAACAAGTGAAAGAGGATAGAACGGGTGTGGTTGAGCTGAGCATGCCAACGTCCACTAACCCCATTCTGGGAAACTGGACTATTCAAGCCCGAATATTGGTACATTCTTATCTTGAAGGATCAAACAGTATAAGTCTAGATGTTGTTGAACGTGTGAAATTGTTGGTTCTTGTTATTTGATTAACAGTGATTTCAAGACAGTTGAAAGTTATCCATAAAAAAATATATATACTGGTATACTGGTACATTTATTGACAGTTACTTTTTCACTAGATATATTTCTCAGTATTGCAGCCCATCTCCGAAAAATACTGAATTTTCTCTCTACTACACTCTTCTTTCTCTTTCTCTCGCTGTTTTTGTGAATCTCTTTTCCAACCATTTTTTTTTTATCTCCTATAAAAGAATCTGTTTTTGAAACTATGATTAAAATCATTTAAGGGAACATCCATGTCCAGCATGTCTCTTCATGTGAAAGAAATAATCTGATGTGAGCGCAATAATTAAATTAATGACAACTATTTTCTGATTTAAATGCCATGATTTTGGTCTTTTCAGGACCTTAATGAAACACAGATTTTCATGATAGATAAATATGGTAAGTGGAAACTCAGAATAAACTCAAATGTGGCTATACTGTGTAGTGTCTTACATCATTAAGTTTTGCTCATTTATACGTAGGTAACAGACACCTTGCAGATATCACCTTAGTATTCTTTACGCACACACATATAAAAACAACATGTTTGTATTGTGTGGGCGTGTGTGTGATTTTATTTGTAGTATTTGTGTGTGTGTGTTTGAGAGAGAGAGAGGGAGGGAATTGAAATGTTCTGCTGGACGTGCTCTTTTCTCTTTGTCAGTCTTGCCGAAGTTTGAAGCAAGTGTACATGTGCCAAAAAAGGTCCTAATCACGAATGAGATAAAAGGAACTGCAAGCGCCAAGTAAGAATCCTAAATTCTATTGCTGTCAAAACAACAACAACAACAACAACAACAACAACAACAACAACAACAACAACAACAACATGACACACACACACACATGCAAGCTAAATTACCAATAAGCATGAAGGTTTCGTTCCACATTTCTTTTCCACAAATCAAATTTGGTTCTGTTGAATAAACCTAGACTTGTTGATTTTTTGTATGTTTGCTTTAGGTACACTTTTGGCAAACCTTTGACAGAGGCTGACGTAAGCGTTGTAGTGCGACTTCAGACCACAACCTCTGCTCCCAACATCTCATCCACCGGCAAGGTGAGCTTTTCTCTTGGCTCTTGCGACTGAATATAAAGGTAAAGGGTGCGTATTGTTATGTATTGTAAAGGCCGCCTCCAGTCATATCACAAGACCAAATAATGAACAACAGAAACAGATAAACTCAGATGCCGTCGTAGTTCATTTTGTTCCTGTTAGTTCCCTGAATATCTAGAAAGTAGTTTAGTTGAAACTCACTCTTAGTAGACTCTAAGTCTTAAGCATGCGATCCACTTCAAAGTTTCAACATTCTAAATGTAATTTATACATTTTTTGGGTATTAGACTAGAGTTGTACATTAAGTTACAGTTTATCTACATTTTATTGATAACAGCAAATTATGGCTTAAGTGCAATGCTTAAAGAAGTACCTTCAATACCGTAAGCTTACGATGGTGTGTGCTTTTAAAGTGTTGTAGTTTATTGCACCTAATTGCCTGTAGACCTGTCAGTGCTCGTTAATACATTATCACTGTAAAAATAATTAGTTTTAAGATGCTGACTAAATGACATTTAATGTTTAATACTAGTAAGCTATCATAGTCATGTCATAGTGAAAAAAACAACTTCAAATTAAGCATTTTTTTCTGTGCAGCTTGATTCTAAGGGAGAGTTCGCCTTTTCGTTTACCAACGCCCAGCTGTTGGCATTGTCCAGTCAAACGTTCAACTGGCAGTCTCTAGAGAGTAAAGAGGCGGAGGTGATAGTCTTAGTGACAGAAGAGTCAACCGGACATCACATGGACACGACAGCGACTGTTGCATTTGAGAAATATAAGGCTAAGGTGGAGTTCCTACCCATCACAACCAGCAGCTTCAAACCGGGGCTTCCTTACACAGTTTATGTTAGTATTATCTGTTTGTTTGTGTTCACTTTCTTTACAGATAATGTATCATCCTTCTCAGTCTGTCTTACTCTATATCTCTCTGGATAATAGTTTGAATATTTTGTTATACAGCTCATACATTAAAAACCACCTCGAAAAGAAAGTCTTTATAAGAAGTTTGAAGAAATAGAGTAGAGGTCAACAGATGTACAATTCTTTGAAATCTTTTCTGGTATTTCCGGAGTAACTTCAGCAATTTTCTTTATATTTTTTCAGTCTACACTTTATTATCCAAATTATAGAGACGATGGAGGCAAGTAGGTATGATTGTTCAGTTGTCTAGAATGTTCAGTTTCTTGTGGTACCGACTGTGTTTCAGCTGAGTGTGACCAAATACGATGGCACCTTCTTTCCCACGTCAGAGTCTGTAAACATCACGTTTGTTGTTACAACCACACAAGATACAAAGACTATTTCCACTGTTCAAAATCTTCAGTTAAACGGCTTGCTCCGAGTTCAACAGGCGTTTCCCAGGAATGCTGAAAAGATTTCTATTCAGGTAGTTTTTGTGTAAGAGATGATGGTTTATTCAAACATTATCGATAATACCTTATTATATTTAATTATAAATTATATGATATATAGGTCTTTTTAGTCTTTTGTGTTTTAAGTATTTAATTTTTTAATGTACAGTAAAAGTGCAAATGTTTTCTCCAATAGTTGGAAATAATAGTGCTTACACTGCAATTGCTTGGTAATAAGACGCAGTTTAGTAAATTTTCGGGAAAGTTTTCACTTTTCAAGCTACAAATTTGTTACTGCACAACTATGACAACCATATTCACAAAAAAAAAAAAAAAAAAAAAAAAAAAAAAAAAAAAAAACAACAAAAAAACGAAGGTACAAATAGCCAGGGCATATATAGAGAAAGAAACCAAAGGCACCACCCAATGAAGTCCTTCGTTGGACATCTGATGGCGAGAGGAAGCGTGGTCGGCCAAAAGAAACATGGCGAAGGTCAGTAAAGAAAAAGAACTAAAGGACAAGAAACTGTCCTGGAACAGCATAGCTAAACTTGCTGCTGACAGATACAAATGTAGGTCTCTAGTAGATGCCGTATGTACCACCTAGATACGAAGAAGACTAAGTATTTCAAATTTTACCGATCAAACCCTTTAATTTTTTAATGTACAGTAAAACTGAGAATGTTGTTTTTTCTTGAACTTTATTACCATATTCAGGCACAAATGAAAGATTACACAGCCAGGAAATCTGTAGACAAGGCCTATTCTCCAAGCGGCAACTTTCTTAAAGTAGTTATGGATTCGCCAGAACCAGAGGTGAGATTTGCTTTTGAACTATTTTCATTTCTGTTTTAACTTGTGAGATCATGAAAATAGTTTAAGATTATGTATTTCTACTTATCTGTTAAGGAAAATAATGTTTCACGGTACTTGAGCCTACTTACAAAAATTACTTTAAATTTGTTACAACAGGTTGGAAAAAATGTCAAATTTACAGCATTTGCAACAGAGAATGTCCCCCAGATATTTGTCCAGGTAATTTGAACGAACAATTTAAATTATATCGTTTATATAGAATGCTATAACTTCTTCAAAACAATAATAACTATGAATAATAAACAATTATTATTACTTTAAAGATCTATTTTTCGGCAATAGAAATAGTTTAATTAAAATAGCGGTAAGATGTTTTTAAAAATTGTATACATCAACAAATGGAAGAATCATTCAATTAAAAAAATATTTTTTGAAATTTTGTTTTATTACCTACTTAGTCTTCACAATGTTTCGTATATTTTGCATAGTATGTGATATTATTGTTATAGTTGAAGCGTGACGGTCGCTGTTTAAATCGTGGTCTAAACAAATGATGATTACTGTCATTTCTGTCCTTGTCATTTCATCTCTAAATAACCTTTATCTTGACCGAATAAAATTTAATTCTAAGTTCACTATCAAATGTGAAGCAGAGAGGGCTTTTTTTTATACCTTGCCCCTGTTTCATATTGCTTTGATAACTTTATGTGTCGGGACTAATATACTGGTTAATGAGACAAATACTTGCTTTCCAGGTGTATACGAAAGGAATAATGGTCAATGACTTCTTAGTTCGGTCATCCAGTCAGCAAGGCGATGAACAATTTCCAATCTCATTTTTGGTCGAGGATGCCATGGCTCCCAATGCCCGTCTTCTAGTCTTCTACTTCCGCCCAGACAAGGAAGTTGTCGCCGACAGCATCTCATTCAAAGTCAAAGGCTCCTCAGACAACCCTGTAAGTCGTAAGCATTTTAATCAAATGTACAAGCTAATGCTTAAAAGAGTGAAAAAGAAAATGAAATGGGATTTTAAAAAATGCACCAGAGTCCTTGTCTGTAAATCGACTAAACTCAGACATCTGAAAGTACGTATTAGCTACATAATAAGTATAGTTTATGTATTTTTCCATTAGACATGCCTAAACAAGCCCTGTGTTTTTGTTCTTTCAGATTTCGGTTAAATATACTGATAAGAAGGTAAAACCTGGTGAGAAGGTTTCTCTAAAAATCAGTGCTAAATCGGATTCTTCAGTTTTTCTTCTAGCTGTGGACAAAAGTGTGCAAGCTTTTGAAAGATGGAAACGACATCACACAGGATAAAGTAAGTACTGTTGACTATTATCAACACCTGTATTGCCAACTGAGAGGGCTGAGTTGTCGCGCTTTTTCTAATTAGTGTCCTAAAACAATTCCGGTATATTTGTCGAAGTCTGGCTCTCTAAAATGCAGTTTAACTGGTTTTATGCTGACAGCCAACCTTTTTATTGTAATATTTAGTTTTCGTAAGGCCATGATTAGACAAAATACTGGAAGCTTACCTCAGCTTCTACTTCAGCACTTAATCAACGGTACACAGACGATGAAATAGAGCTCATGTAGCCGAGGTCTATAAACAGTTGAAGAAGGCTATCCAAGTGGTATTGAGGAATAACTTTCTCATTGATGCAATTGAAAACTAAGATACACACTTCGATAATAAAACAAGATCAAGTATATGGTCGGAATCAAAGGAGCGAACCTCTTGAAAAAGACGAAAAAGTACAGCCATGCGCATGATGGATTCTGTTACGATCGCATTTAAAAGGACATACGTTGTGCGCGTATAAGATGTAACCAGAGTTAAAAACAAAACATAAAATGCTCATATTCACCTGTCACGAGATGACATCGCAGTGTCGTAGCCCACATGCTACTGGAATATCACTATTACTGCTACAAAAAGTTAGGTTTATTGTGAAAATATTAATATGGGTGAACGATGTTTGTAATATCGTGAGAACACAAACTATGTTGGGTTTCTAGTTTATTTTAATTTTTCATCATCTTGTAATAGAGTCTGTTCTTGCTGTAACCATTTCCAACAGATCACAGAGCAGCTGGTTGCCTATGACTACGGAAATGACTATCGTGAGTTCTGGCAGTACATGTCCACCAGTGGTTGGCCCTACTCAGTGAAAGGAACAGATGCTAAAAGTATTTTTAAGGTAAATGTTACCCATCGTAAGACAAACTAATCAACTAGCTAAGTATTTTCTTAGTAGCGCTCAGTTAAAATGCCAAAGGACATAATTTATAATGTTTATAATAAAATTATCAGTTCTTTGCTGACGGTATGAGCGTATGGCGGGATTAAGTTCTGCTTTTGATGAGTAACGTGATGAGAAGTGTCATGAATAAAGAGAGTAAAAAGAAATACTATATTAAACATCTAATATATCTACTAAGTATTTGCCTTGGATTGCTAGAAAATATCACAGAAAATTATCATGTTAAACACCCTTGCTGCATTCTATGAAAATATGTTTTAACTTTAAAAAAATGTGCAGGACACGGAGGTTCATGTCTTGACAGATGGTACAATACCCGACAAACAAAATATTCCTGTTGCACCTGCTGTTCTGTAAGCAATGCCCTAATTTTTTATGGAGACTTCTGTTAAGTTGGTTTAGCTCTTTAAACGTCCAATATTAGTTTCATGACAAATGAAAGGCTTCTACATGATTTTAATGGGACCCGATGAACATCTTAAAGATATATTATTTTATGCAAAGTGTGTTTTCCGGCCAAGAAACTCAAACAATCAAACCTTTTTGAGTTCGTAAAGAACTCAAGACTTTATTATGATATTATATAAGACTTTATTATTATGTGACTCCACAAAAATTTGGTTCAGTGTCTGGACATCACCTCATTTGCATATACTTCAAGTTTTTGCTCCGAATGTGCCCATCGGTGACTTGAACAGTGAGAATTTTAGTTACTACCTGGATTTTTCCACAGAAATGTCAATCAAAACATACAAAACATTTAAAAATTCATAACCCACTTTTCTATCAAAAGAGTTTAATATGCTGTATTACAATTTAAAGCTTTTACACCATTACAGAGTCAGGTATTTAATGAACGTGTGATGATTCCCATTTCGTCTGCTGCCTGAAAGCGTGATGCTCACTAGAACTATTAACACCTCAATTATTGCTCTTGCGTATTTCGTGTTATTACTGTTAGCATACACAGCAGGAGTAAGTCACACGTCATGTGATTAAACAGCATGACAAAAAATGTGTTATATTTACATGTTTCCCGTAAAATATCGCTGTCAGTTTTTTTTTTATTTCTCGCTCAAGTTACTTTCCTGCTGACAGAAACTTCATCCTGCATTTTGCGGCTTAATGGTGTCCGAATTCGCTTTTCTATCTCTCAGTACAGCATAACTTTTCTTTGTTGCAGAGAAAAGCCAACCTACGAGAAAGTACCTTTATCAAATGCAAGCCCATGATAGCTCCATCGGTGATTACTGTTATGGAACCAATTGTGGATACTCGCAGTGCAACCATCGTCATCCAAATATCGAAGAAAGGAGCGAAAAATTAAAAACCCGAAATTGCGGTACAAAAGATTCGAACTTATTTCCCGGAACGATGGCTGTGGGATCTTGTCATTATTGGGTACGTGATTTATTGACTTTAAATTAAAAAAATACAACTAGTCGTTCTAACCAATGCACTCAAATTTATGCATTCAATGTTTTCTCTTCAGGTAAGTGTGTTTTCTATAATAGTTTTGTGAAACACAGTTGACAAGGGTTATTGAACGGTTATTTGAACTCTTATCCATTCAATCATCCATTTATTCAATCAAACTGACCATCAGTTACGGTGTCTGCATGGACTGGTCGTCATATAGAGTGGCGGAGAAGAGACTCAGAAGACTTTCCAGTTGAATTTGTTTTGGGGGTCAGTGAGCAGGGTCTGCATGAGACGAAAGTCTATTCTACGCGTTTGCCAGCAAATTCTTTCTCTGTCTGCCTCGGCATCGAATACCGTCCAATGTATCCTAAAGAACGATCTTAAGACATTTCCGTGTCCTATGGCGGAACTAGACAAAAGTTGGTGTCGCGAGGAGAAGATCCTGCTGTCCCACAATGGTGGTGATCGTGTCCCAAGCTGTCAGCTTTACTTTAAAATGCCCGGGAGTGGACAGTTTTGACAGAGAACACATTTTATTGATAAAACATCATATTTGATTGATATCCACATATTTTCTTCTGCTAGATCAAGTGGGGTTGTTGAGAAACAAGTTAGTGCCCCGGACACTCTCACAACCTGGCTAACAACAGCCTTTGCTGTGCATCCGCTGTATGGACTCTCCGTCACCGCCCAGGCTGCAGAGGTCAGTGCTTGACCTACCTTGCACTCGATGGACAATACACTTATAATATCTTATAGCACATTTAGGAATATTTAACTAAAGGGTTCTTTAGGACGTAAATTATTTGTTATTCAGCATTCATTAACTGCAGCTTATCTAAAATGACTTCTTCATGACTCATTGTATACTACATACGACGGCAAGAAAATACAAATCTTTATTGTTTAAGGACCATATTAACGGGTACATGGTATCTACCTTGCGACCAAGTTTGGCAAAGTTTTATGTGAAGGTCACAAGAAACTAACTGGTTTGTGGGGAGAAAGTAGAACGTTTGAAACATTGAACCTTTGGTTAACATATTTTGCTAAGTCAGTACAAATCTGCCAGTATAGTGGACAAAATATGATTGTGGGACATTAAGCATACCAAAGGCTTGGGTTATTTGCCCATATAGAAATATCCTTTAGTGTCTCTGTTTTTTTTTTATTTCTGTTGTATTTAAAGAAACGACGACGACAATAATAATGATTTTGTGTGTCGCAGCTCACCACATCTCAAGACCTGTTTGTCAGCTTGGACTTGCCATATTCTGCTGTACGGGGAGAGGATGTCTGTCTCAAAGCTGCTGCCTTCAATTACCATAACAAGCCTTTACAAGTAATTTATTTACAGTATTATTACAATTATTATTATTTTCTTAATACCGTGATATAAAACAGACCTACCTCTATACTTTCTTGTCTTCTCTCACCAGATGCGGTTGATGTTGGGTCAGGCTGATGGCTTGGAGAACGTTGTTCTGGAGCCAGCAGCACTTGACCCTAGCAAGCTTGTGGAGACTCGACGTTCAGTCATGGTGACACGAGACCTCGGTCTTGTAAGATGCCTTTGGGCGCTTTTTTCTTTTCATATTTAATGTATAGATGAGAGCTAAGATTAAACTGTCAAAGCGATTTTATCAGCAATTTTCAGTCGATCCCCTTTCCTCACCTGTTGTGCTCACACAAGCGACGCACGCACACAAGCAAATATCCAGCAATCACTTTTTACAGTTAATTAATACTTAATTAACTGTTTACCCACTTTCAATGTCATTTCAACAGTGTATTACTTTTAGGTTACTTTAGGTTATTTTCTGATTTTTTTTTTCTTTTTTCTCAGGTGGCACCTAACACGACGAAAGAAACAGATTTTTGCTTCACACCAACAAAAGTAGGCGATCTGCCTATCCGTGTTAATCTTACATCGTCTGTTCCTGGCGATGGGGTAGAGTATACCCTAAAGGTAGAGGTAGGTAACATTTTTAATAACAAGGTTGTTTTTTCGGTTTTGTGTCTTTCTTTGGTTTCTTGCCGGCTTGGTATTCTCTCCTACATCTTCCCGTATAAATGCTTCATGTGTTGTTGTCTTTCTCAATTCTTTGTCTTCCCTAAAAACGGATTGTAACTTCTTCCACATCGGTACTCTAAGAAGGTTTGGTCAGCGTCAGGAAAGGATTTTATTTTAAATTAATAAAAAAAATAATCACTCTTTTAAAATTATATTACCATCTGTCTCTGACATATCCCACGATAATTTCACTCATTAATTTTGTTGACCCGTCATTTAAACTCTAAAAGATTGATGTTGCCAAACACCTTCGATACTTCAGACGAAAAGCTTACACTGGTGTTTCGCGACCGGATACTATTCATAATAAGACTTTATTCAGAAAGTCCAATATACATATATCGTATGGGCAGCATCCTAAAATCTTTCAGATGAAGGAGCGTTTTCATTCATATTCATGGTATTGAGTACATTTCGCAATCAATAGTTTTTTTAATGTCTCACAATATTAAAACGGTTCCAGCTATCTCGTTATTGACATTTTAAAAAAATAATTTACAGCCTGAAGGATCGCCTCAAGTACAGACAGTCACTGTTCTCCTTGACGCCAAGCCTAATATAATGTTTACGAAATCTGTCCCTCTGAACTTCCCCTCTACAGCGGTTCAAGGGTCACAGGTCATCACTGTCAGCGTGTCAGGTTGGTCAGACAGCCGCTTTGTGGTCACAAGCGTTGTAATTTGGGGAAAACCTATGTCCAGGCTGGATTTTATTTATTTTATCGAATTTTTACTCTTGAAAGCTTGTTTTGGGTTCATTCTGTGAAAAAAGTAGTTATTATTTTGATTTGAATCGCATGTTCATTTAAAGTTTTTCCTCTCATGTTCAAAGATATTTTAACGTAAGTTTATGATGCTTATTGATTGCTTTAAATCTTGTGCAGAATTTTTGCAAGAATAAAATTACCTTTGACAGGTGACCTGCTGGTACCTGTCATCTCTAATCTGGAAACGATACTGGCTTTGCCTAACGGATGTGGAGAACAAAACATGATCTCATTCGCTCCCGATGTTTTAGTGATTAACTACCTTCAGCGCACAAACACTTACACTCCGGCCCTGGGGGAGCAAGCACAGCAGTTCATGTTGACAGGTGAGCAAAACACCTGGCTTGTCACCTTTGTTGTTCATATCGGCAAAGTTTAGTAAACGATTATTTGAATTAAGTGATCGTATTTGTAGCGTTACTCAGTTTTAAAGTGATGGAAGCACAAGATCACTACAGATGTTCACAATGTGTTTTCGAAAATCTGTCATGGCGTCACGCTCGTGATTGAAACCATACTTCGAGTGGATCTTGGAAATATGCAAGCAATTAAATAAGTTTTTTTAAGTAAGTGACCAAAACTAAAAACTGCTATTGTTTTGTGTCTACAAGTTAGAACACTTTTGACAGGATACGATAATTGAGTGTCCTGATAATAATTTTAAGATCACACGTATTTTTTTTCTCTCTCTCTCTCTATCTTTCACTCAAACAAACGAACAAACAAACAAACGAACAAACAAATGAACAAACAAACAAACAAACAAACAACATAAAACACTATAACCCACACATATGCATGAGAAAGTGGCAACATGATGTTTTCTGTTTGCAGGCTACCAAAAGGAACTTACCTTCCAACGTCTGGATGGGTCATTTAGTACCTGGGGACAGACTGACCCGTCTGGTAGCATGTGGTTAGTGTATGATATACAAATAAAAAAGCAACCTTCTTCATTTTAAATAAAGTAATCAAACATGAAGAGGTTGCATGTATGCTGAAATTTGCTTACTACTCATGGTTTACTAGATCATCTCACCAATAAACAATAGTTTTTTTTTCTTATTTAGGATAAGAGGCTTTTATGTTTTACTGCATAACACATAATAGTTGATGATGCTCTGTAACAGCTTCTAAAAGAAATGATGGGAAGTCTATAAATACTATCTTAAACGGACTCAAAATCTACCAGTATGAAACAATTGTCTAGAAAAAAGTTACAGAGAAGACATTTAGTTATTTTGGACTTCTATGAAGTCTTCTTTCAACTATTTAAAACAAACTTTAAAACTGTATTTAGTATAATTTCTTTCTAGGTTGACTGCATTCGTAACAAAGTGCTTCGTTCATGCAATGGCACTGAAAGATAATGTTATCACCATTGACCCCAAGGTAGTCAGATCTTCTTTAAAGTGGATTACAACTCAGCAAACAAATGACGGTTCGTTTCCAGAGCCAGGAAATGTCGTCCACAAAGAAATGCAGGTAGATACTTTAAGAACGGTTTTCTCTCTTAATTTTAGTACGTAAGTGGATAATTTATTACTTAAAAATTTACTGTTCCAAACTCATGCCCAATAGATATAGATAATAACATAAAAAAATGATGAAATCAAATGGAAACATCTATTCGAGATACAGTAGCAGTAAAGATACGCTATGGCACATATTTTTTTCTGGGGTAGATACTTATTTTATTGTAGCCTTTCAGAAGTTTTGTTATCTTGACACATTTTCATTCTTGCTTAAATGTCCAGGTACGTTTATTAATTCATAGCATTGTACATTTTAAAGCTCGCTATCGTGCATCAAAGTGTAACATTTTATAACTTCCACTCTCACTTAAAACAGAGTGGGTCTGCAAACGGCGAGGCAATAACGGCTTTTGTGCTCATCTCCCTGGCTGAGGCCAGCAATAAATTTAAGGATCTGGATCCTGGAGAGCAGCAAGGCGTAAGTTTAGTGATTAACTTTATTGATGCATGTTAAGTCTCAAATAACAAACTAGGAGGAGAGCAGTTAGAGTTACAAGGCTACTTTCCTGTTGTACAGCGATGTAGAAAGTTAATTAGACTCAGTCCAATAATTGCATTGTTTGACTTTTTGACAGTTGCAGAATTCTATCTCCAGAGCTCGTGATTTCTTAGAAGCACGATTGAATGCGCTAACTGACCCCTATGACCTCGCCATTGTGACGTATGCACTGCACCTAGCTCGCAGTGGCAGCAAGGACCTCGCTTTCCAACGCTTACAACAAAACGCGATAACAAGTGGGTCCTGAGTTAATGAACATCGATAACATGTGTAGCCACTAGCCCTGTCTTCTCTCGACTATCGGTCTGTCAACATTATATGATATTGGATACCATCTTTCTTTTTTTTAAATAACGAAGTTTGGCTGACTTTTACAAAAGATTTTCAATGCAACGCATTATACGACTTTGAATTCACTTTACCTAAGAGACAGTATATGTTAAATACCTCATTACAGGTGCTGCTTCATGACAATAATCAAGAAACATATTTTTCACATGAATTGTTTTCAACGATTATGCTTCAGTGTTTAGGCGCAATGGCTTTGACGTTCTTTTTGTTATTTCTGTTGGGTTTTGCAACAGATAATTACACAAAGCATTGGGAAAGAGATCCTGCGACATCCGCTCTAAATATAGAAATGACGTCATATAACCTCCTGACCTACATTTTGCGAGAGGACGTGGAGGGCGCCATGCCTATTCTACGTTGGCTGATGGAACTGCAGGGTCCTAAAGGTGGCTTCATATCTACCCAGGTAATCTCTATGTGTTGTCATGGTTACAATATAAACACGTCACATATCGCACACATATCTATTACGTTCTAAATACTATTTAGTCATTACTCATAAATTGAATAATCAGAACGACAAGGCAATGCATTACAAAACTAATGTGAAAGAGAATATTTTGATAATGCCAACATGTCAAAAGTGATATTAGTGATATATTTGGTTTATTTTGTCTAAATAAGAGGCTAAATCCTGCGCATGACGTAAGCAAAAATTTGTAAACTGCTAAAAAAACTTCCTATAGGTGTTAGCCACGATCAGTATACTCCATGCATGTATATCGATGATAAATAGTATATGACATTGTGGAAATCTTTTAACATTATCTCTTGGCTGACTATACGACAATAACCCAATTGCAGGAAAGAGCACTTGTGTGTGATACTTCGGTAAAGCACAGAATAAAAGTTATATTAAATGCTTTTATCCTATAGGTAAACGTAACTACAAAATTATTAGCCATAAAAATCACAGATATCTCCTAAACCGACAAAAAAAAAACAAAAAAAAAAAAACAACCCACGTAGTCTACATAAGTACTAGTAAGTACTCTCATCCATTTCTATTTCACAGGACACAGTTGTCGGCCTCCAGGCTTTGGCGGAAATGGCTGCTGCGAACCACAATCCAGTTGCAGTACCTTTAACTGTCACAGTCAGCTGGAACTCAGGAGGACAAGCATTCAAGAAGGACTTGACCATCGACGACTCCACAAAGATGTTACTTCAAACCGTAGACGTGACCATTGTGGTGAGGCCACGAAATGTCCAAATATTTTAGATCTTTAATATCTGCTCTTAGTTTTGTTTTAATCTCATTATGTGGTTGAATAAAATAAATTGGCTCATTAAATAAAACATTCAATATAAATTTCTTGATTAGAGTAAATGCAATGAACTAAGAAGCACTTGCTACTAGCACTGTGTCCTTTCAGAGCAGCAACATTCCACCTGAAGTACTAATTTCAGCTTCTACTAGCGGTACTTTTACTGGATTCCCAGAGGCAAAAGTAAGTCAAATGAAGAAACTAAATGCATTTTTATTATCCATGAAAATAGTTATAGCAATTCTCACATTATAGGGAATGGAAGTAGTTGTGGTTGCAAAAAAATAAAAAAAATAAAAATAACCCATTCAAATTATAGAGATCTCATTTGTTTTATGATCAGTCAGAATTTAGGAGATTTTCAAATCATTGCTTTGACAAAGAATATAACAATGTTAAGTGATTTATTGATACTGTCTCCAGGTTGTCATGCAATACAACATTAACGACTCTACAACCTCCGAGATCTTCCAGATTACCTACCAGGTTGTCAAAGCCAGTGTTAAGACTTTCACTGTAGTCGTAGAAGCTAAGCGTGTGGATGGCAAGCAGGGAGGCAATGACTCTTCTGGAAGTGGGCATCCCTACTGGCTTTTCTGTTGACACCACTCATCCCAGCTATTCCGTGCCTACCTCCAAGCTGCAGGAACAAGGTCACAGGAAGTACATCTTGTATTATGATGAAGTAAGTCCTTTTCCTCTCTTTTATTGAAGATTCATTTTCTTTCGGTAGTTTTAAACTCCTTTATAGAAGGTTTATATTCTTTAAGTAGACTTTAACACTTAAGTCAAATTCATGCTGTAAGGTTAATTTAAAGGAGTGTTGTTGCCTAGTTTTCTATGTTTCGCTAAATAGCACAGACACACGAACACACCACCCTAATGTAGGATATGAACGATTTGTCTCTAGATATGATGAATGGATATATAGAAGCTTGAGTGTGTATAGAGGCACAAATAATAATTTTAGCCATACAATCATGATTGTTCCAGGTGAACGCCAGTGGAGTGCGAGCTTCATTGCCCATGTCTGTGTCTCAAGGAATCCCCGTTAACACCCAGCCTGTTCCTATCAAAATCTACGATTACTACGAACCAGGTAGAAATAACTACTGTGTACTGTATGAAATCAAAATGTGAAAAACATTATATTTGTACTGTAGTGTTATAGTAAAACAAATAAAATTAAATTTCATGAATCTGTGTACAGGTGGCAAGCAGCAGCTATCTGTGTACTACCAACTGTCTGGACAAGAAAGTTCTTATCTGTGAGTGCGTCACAGAGTACAAAGGTTGCTCATCTGACAGCCTGGCGGGATAGTAGTCATTGGGACTACAAACACTCCAGACAGCAAATACTTTCCAGCTATTGTTTAAACAAATTTGTGTACCCAGCTGCTGGAGTAAATTTACAGCCATGAACATTTACTATAGTAGTTGCTTGTTTCAGACTTGCCTACTTCTACAGATATTTTGTCGCAGCTATAGACAACTAGCTATATAGCTATAATCGCACTAAAAATACCCTTTAGAACCAAAAATTGTGTCTTAACAGATCATTAAAAAGCACGAGAAATTAAAGAGTGGGAATGAGGACGATTGATTTCTCTGGAGACAACCGACTAACGCAGCTTCAAATTTAGTTTGTCAGAGGCTTTAGTCATTGCGACTGTAACCTGTCATCATCCAAAAGTAATAAGAGGGATGTTAATGAGCTTAGTCTATAAGCACTTAAGTTCTGCCGAGTGCCAGCTATGACTGAGAGTTGAGAAAATGTTACTTTTCGCGATAATAGCTGTTGATAATAGGAGAAATGTGAAATTTTGTATCCGAAAGCTCTAATGATGATTTCTAGGGTTAGACAAGTCTGTTGTACTCAAAATAATTGCATGGATCTCTCTAAAAAAGCGAGCAAACATTGCATTGTGATTCTGCTGAGATCATTCACGACATGATTGTTAATACATTTTGCTGATTAAAATGATGACATGATTTAATACATTTTGCTGCATATGTTTATGTGTTTATGTTGTTTATAAATTATTTTGAGCTGCTTGTGAGGATGAATGAGTGGACGTTTTGAAAGACAAAAAAGGTCTTTTCAGAAACCTCATAGTAGAAGTTGAAAATTAGATGAAGTTTAAAATTAGACACAAACTGTCTTTTTGAACTCTTTTGAATTTAATGTTCTGGGTAACATTCTATATGAAAGGTTAAAGGTTGACGATCCCCACTCGCTGCAACCGCTCAAAACACTTTCTAAAACATCAAAAATAAAGTACACGTGTCTTTCATTAACAGCAAATATGGGTTAGGTGCACGAAAATAAAATAAAAGCACTGCTCATCACTGCTTCGTGTTACCTAGGGGTGCGCTGGCTCAGTGTGTCTGGTCTTGACATGACACAGGCAGCATGACCGCTGTCACCTGTTCTACTAAGGATGGTACCGACGAGGCTGCTTTCCAGACTTGGTTCATAAGCCTTTGCATCCTCATTACATATATAAAAGTGCTCACAATCGAGAATGTTTTAATAGTAATATTAACACATTCTAATTAAGTATAAACTAAACATTAAAAATAATTATTTATCAAAATACAAAAATTGTTTAACACAGAAAAATCCAGAAAATTAAACAGGTTAGGATTAATTTGAAATTTGGAGAATGGCAAGATGTTAGTAAACAAAGTCCTTAGTGCCATATTTTGGTGGACGTAAAAGCGATTCGTGTCAAAAAAAAAAAAAAAACAACTGAATATATACAATGCTGTTTAAATAAGCACATATCTACGAAAACCTGGAATTACTGTAGGAACCATACAAAGCATTGAAGAAAAAAACTTTAAACACTCTTAACAGAGGTGTCATGAAATAGTTTTTAAGTGTCTACGTGATCAGTAAATATAGAAGCCGCTTAGCTGGAGACGAGTTGCATGCAGCTGAGATTAATAATAGAGACGTAAAAAATATATGTCTAACCTCGTGTTAAAATAACATGATAAGCAATTACACATAATAAAGTGCTCAAGGTGTGGTGTCTCACTGAAGCACCTTAGCGAGGACTTATGTGTCTTACTTTAAAAGTCTAACGAGAGCTGCGAGGACAAGGCCCGTCACTCCGGCTATCGTCGACTGAGGTGGAGCAGACGACGGAGCAGTGGTTTCAAGGTAGACGCTCTCGCAGTCGATGTCGCTGCAGCCGCTCATAGTTTGCAGCTCCACCGATTCCCCACCCAGGGATGTGACGACGATGTCACCGTTCTGGAACGCTTGTGCCGCACGCTGTACCACTTCCGACAAGTTGTACGAGACAGGGTCGCTTATACCATAACCCTGCTTGTCCGCGAGAAAAACGAAAGCTTGGATCTGTTCACTGTTCAGTTGAATGCCGTAGGCAAACCACTGAACGCCGCTCACTTCCAGCCCAGCTGTTGAGCCAGCAGGTCGGCCAGCTCGGACGTCAACTGGTTAACGGCCTCTTCATCGTCGGTCTCGCCTTCCCAGACATCGTCGGAAGCCTCACGTTTGTAGCGAGGTTCGACCTCATTCATCGCCTCATTGCTGATCTCTCTCCAGAACCTCGGCTTGTAGTCAACCGCATTAAGGAGGTCGGGGTCAGCTGCACGTCGCTGACGTAGACTCTTGGACTTGACTCGTATCTTGATGGCTACCTTTCGCATACCTGACTGCATCTGATTGGCTCGTGGGACACACGTCTTAGAGATCTGTATTGTCAACAAAACTAGGTGTTTATTTACTTTATTTGTGACCGTTCGGCTATGAATATTTAAACTACTTTTTGAAAAACTGCTTTGCTGTGGAAGTATAGTTTTTGCTTCTGTGCAGCCTAGAAGAAGCCGTACTTATCTTAATTTATTCATTCGTGAAGACAGGAAACAAACCGACTATTTGCTTAACTGCAATTCTTCCATTCTTCTTCCCGAAAATATATAGTACTCACCTTCAGCAGCCCCACCAAGGACTCGGAGTAGCTGGTTATAAAGGAGCTCCTTATGATCCAGAACATGTACCAGAAGTCCATAGGAGCCTGGCTGCAGATGCTTTGGGCCCTGTGTAAGGCTTTTCATAGCAAGCAAAGTGGGACCGTAAGGCCCGTTTCTTGACATCATCACAAGTGTAGGTAGTGTAGGCCCGCATCAGCGGTGTCAGCTCCACCTGTACATTACGAACACGAGTATTTTTTGTAATAAATATGTCGAAGAAAATGTAGGTAGACTTTTTATATAGTCCGATGCGTTCTGAAAACTGAAATTTTTTTATATACAATTATGCTTTCGGCGAATAAATAAGGATACCTCCCTGGCTCGTCGACTGATACAGCATGAGTTTCCTTTTTTACTGACAAATGGTCTGGGGTCGTTATTTTAAGATAATCAACATTTCAAAGATTTCTTACTTAGAATCCTCATCTCGCGGCTTTCTTTGCAGTGGCCCTGACATTATCAAATGAGTTTCATCAGTTATAAACAATTTTTTGCCAAGGTTATGTAGAAAAACAAAGCAAAACAAAACAAACAATTACCTGCAGACATTTACGCACTGCATCAACCCATTGTCTGCCAGTGTAGAGAAAAGATCGGACTTGTCCTCGTATAGTTTACAAAAGTTCTCGCAAAAGTGATGGCATTCTGGTCTCGTACTCCAGAGCACTGGTACTTCTTCTCCAGGCAATTTTTGAACCAGTTACAGTCAGTACCGGTGGAGCTACATATATATAACACGTAAATGATGATCATATTGGAGACAGGCAAATTGCAGCCATTAGGTAACATCAAATCTGTGTATGGAAGGAAGTCAAAAATACAAACTTGAACAAAAATGAAAAACACATTTAAAAAAAGTGCATCTGACTTGCATCACCGCACCTATAATAGTCATAATGATGGTACGACTTACCTGTAACAGTCCTGAGGAAGAGTCGACCCTGACGGGGGAGAGATGGTGACGTTGGGGTTGCACGCGCAGTCTGACGTCACATTGCCAGTGTATAGCTTGTAGAGTTCAGCCATGCACTGGTAGTAGCAAAAGATGGCGTCAGGGTCTCGGCACTTCTCGGTGCCTGCGACACAATATTACACTTTGAACATGTCTGTACTTGTCACATCTTCCTTTCAACTTGTCTTTTTCATTCAGTCATTCACACTGCCTGGCCAGCTGGAAATTTCTTTGCAGGTGTGCGTGCCTGTGTGTTTGTGTGTGTGTGTGTGTGAGAGAGAGAGATAAGTTTTTACATCGATAAATATGGATTAAAAATTATAAAATAAAATACAATGTTCGAAATTATTAAATTATCAAATAAAGAAATACATGAGCTTATCTCTTAGACAAATGCACATTTGAAATGTGTTTATATTTATTTAACAATTCTACACAGGGAAAAATTAAGTGCATTCTCTTCGTAACAGAGAATCAGTCATACAACGTAGACTATAATGTCTGTGATTGTTGCCCAAAACAATTTGATCGGGAGAAGATTTACTTACCAGTCTGTCGAGTGAATTCAGTTTGAGCCTTTTAAATTTTTTACAACTTCAGTCAAGGCTTCTAAATAAAGTTTAAATGTGTAGGACCGTATTTCAAAATTAGCCATTTAATTTTTCTGTGCAAAGAAATCACTTCTTCAACACGACAACCTGAGCGATATTTTCATTCGACTCGAAGACAACAATAGTTTGCTGGACTGAGCCACACTCACTGTTACAAACACTACTTGCACAAAAGAAATCTCCAGTATAGGAGAGTAATTTATGTCAGCTTTCCTAATGGCAGATGAGAAAGCCGATGCTTGAAGGCTTATTCTTGAAAAGTAAGCATAATTATGTACTCATATTTTAAGAGCTGTTATTTTCAATTAACTAAACCCGATCATAAAGAAAAAAATTTGCTCTAGTGTTGTCCTTAAATAAATGTTGGGTCATGTGGTAAAGTAGTGTCTCCACTGCTTCGTGATCATTAATATTTTTTCAGTTCTAGAATCGATGACAATACATTTCTTCGTATTATTGTTGTTGTTGTTGTTGTTGCTATTGTTATTATTAAAGTAGACTGATAACACGTAACACTGACACACACTCGGTGTACCTTTAGACTTTGTCCTGATGTATTGGTTGCTGAGGCAGGTCCCCCACTGGTAGCCATCGTAGTATGGAACACCTAGAAAGCAGTCCAGCGACCCAGATGGCCCATAGTTGCTATCACAAATAGCAGCGTTTGCCGAGGGCAACGACGAGAACCACACCACCACCAGGACCACTGCAACTGATCGTGCTTCTCCTCTGCCCATGGCGTAGATGTGAAGGGAACTCCACGGCTTGGGTCTCATTTTATTGAACCTTCCCCTACCCCCGCAAGTCCCGTTTGTCTCCCTTGTCTGGGGTGCAACCGCGCGGCGCTGACTGCTAACGTCGTCATGGCTAAATACAGGACAACAACATGCAAATGCCGGCACGCATGCGCATAGACGTACGAACGTGTGTATGAATGTGTGTGCACAAAATTTTGAAAGTAAAACGCTGTTACAATTACAATTTCTTAGTTTTCAACAATATCTGAAATAATTTTCATGCATTTTTAGACAGACGGCAGCTAAGATCAAGCAAATAAATAAATTAATTAAAACAAGATTTGATGTTTATGAATGCTGCCATTAGCCTTTGGCGTGGAAGGTACCTATCAAAGAGAACTGTGTTTATCAGTAGGGAAGCGCTGTAAACAGAGATTGATATATTCAAAGCAGACGCTGGTAAACAGGGAGGATCAAGGTCGGAATAATCAAGCAGTTAGTGTTACTGTACAGGACCACTCTCGGTGTTGATTGGTAAACAGATCTATGCAGTCAGTTCTCAAAGAAGTAACTTAGACACACATGTATTCTGACTGAAAATGTATAAACGTGTATTTTGACTGCATTTACTTTTGTACAAAACGAATAGTTTAAAGCAAAATTTAAAAAGTAATCATTAACATTTGTGCCGACCATCACATATCGTGCTAAACAAGATTACTTCTGAAGATACAACAGTTTTCAAAATAGAGATACAATTTGTTTCGCTACATAATATATATATATCTTGAAATATACGCTGTTGTTCTGAAATGTTTCATGGTTGTGACAACTAAGATGAAGGGTTGCTTGTTGTGAGTGACGAGGACATAATTCTAGCTATAAATTAAATGTAAAAACGACAGAAAAGACACGAGCATGTGATTACATCTGGTATATCTAGAGGTAATGTAATACAACAAGCCTTCTTCTTCGAGGATAATTACTATTTTATCTCTTTTTTCTTTAATACACACTTAAAATGATAGAACTTATGTCCTCCTTGCTTAATAAAATTCCAAATGGTTCCTTAACACCGTTACTTTCGCCCTTTCTTTCGTTCAAAGGCGACTCTGTCTTCAATACCTCGTCTCTAAAAACACGCCAGTCAATGTCTGATGTGAGTGAAGCTGTCCACTGAGATATCAGAACACGTGATTTGTGTGCAAAGTTGAGAGGTCAAATTACCTACAAGGACAGCGCGCATACGCGATGAGTAGATCGGTCTAGTCATTAAACGACTGGGTCTACGCATACTGTTTGTAATCTTACAAATCTAGCCTTTATGCATCCTTTTTCTTTCCTTAACTGCCACCGGCTGACCCGCTTATGAGACAACCACCCAGTACAAGTCAGCAGGTGGGGAAGCACGATATGGCGAAACAGCGTTGAAGCCTTGCCATCGAGGTCGGTCTCCTAGGGAATGGTCAATCCACTTCGTTGCATTCAAAAGCCAGGTGTTTTGTTGTTGTTATTGTTGTTTTGTATCTTTGTTGTTTTGTTTTTTGCTTGTCCTGGCGACGGCGACTACATCTCACGTACCCTTGCAGGACCTTCGGCAATGTGTCATGTGGGGTGACGAGCACGAATCACGTAGGCTTTCGAAATTTTATTGTGGCAAGGAGTGGTTTCTCACGACCCAAAAATGTGGCCACTGTGCAGCGGACAAAATCATTTCTCCTGCGCTCTCTGTATGAGATCGGGAGGAGATACATATCAATATAATGCCTTTACAAATTCTCCTACCACTTCTATTCTCCCTTCAAAACACCATTCTGACATGAGATACAACAACATTTGAACAAGTTTCAAATAAACGTTCGGACTGGTTTCCATTTTGACTGTTCTAAAAATATTAGGAGGCTTTGTATTAATGTTAAACCGTATGAGAGCCCATGAAAGCTTGCTGAAGATTTCTTTCTTTGAGAACAGAGAGCAGTTTGACTTTCAAATGTAGAACGAACGTCATAGTATCATGCGTGGGTTTTATTCTTGGCTTTAGCGTTTGCACCACCTTTGTGTAAGAAAACGGCCAACTTGTCAACAACAACAAGCTGAAGGTTAATCATCTGCTTTTCTATACCCACCCCCCTTTCAACCTGTGAAACGTGCTTTTTAACACACGGCACAGTTACCGTGACATATTTCTCAACAGCGTGCTAAAATAAAATGTTGTCAGCGTGACCTTTCTAACACATATACACACGCCTATAATAATAATAATGGCGATGACGATGATGATGTCAACTTATAACGCGCATCATCATGACCAAGATAGTTCGCATTGTCTGCGCAAGACCATTTACGATAAATGAAAGATAACAACCAGTGGACAAGGAGGAAGGTATAGACACACTGACAACATAAAGATAAAGTACAAGAGTAGAAAGTAAGGCAAAGGAAGAAGGTATGAAGAGATATAAATACATTTGCATTTTATTTGTCAGGAAGGACAGAAAGGCACTGAAAAAATCAATCATGTTAAAAACGCTTACGATTGGCGCAGCTGTAAACGTATATGCAGAAGTTTTCTTTGCTTATTTAAAAGGATGATCCTAAAAATGTTTTAGCTTGTAGTACATGCAAAGTATCTGGAAAATTTATCAAGAATACTTTTATATCCATTGGGTCCAAATGTTTAAATCATGCAACACTTCACAGTTCATTTACAATCTTTTACAAACGGTAAAAATCACTTTTCTGAGAGATGACTTTCAAGCTTAAGAGGATGTTTATAAAATATTTTTTTAAAAAGTCTCTCAAGTGGTCCCGACGGAAAATATATTTTAATTTTTCTTCTTTCTCTACATTACAACGAAATGACCTTATGTGAGGACACTGTAGTACAAAGCCGGCAAGCCGCATTGTGAAATCATGGAAGAAATTTCAAGAAAAAGCACTCTTTAATAGTCATGGCAGTTATTGGGATCAAACTAAACAAGGAGGGAAATGGTTGATTGTAGGACATAAAGCGTAGCAAAACGTTCATCAAGAGGATGGCTAGGAAAGCGTGTTGCAGTCACACAACGAGTGACTTGACGACAGCAGCGAGCAGAACGAAGAGGACTGAAGAGGAGGGTGATCCCAGCTCACCACTATGGCCGTCAACAGGTGTAGGTGCTGCGTTTACCTTGAGGTAGGGGGCGCGGCAGTCGATGTCGCCGCAAGCTTCAAGGGATTGCAACCGGGCCTGCTGACCTTCCAGGGTCACGCGCAGTTCTCCATTTTGGATGGCATGCGCCACCTGCTGCACCAGTTCCGTCATGTTGGGAGACGCCGAAAGTGAGGGGCTGTCCAGTCCAAAAGCTCGCTTGTCAGCCAAGAAGACTACGGCTCGAGTTACGTTCACGTCCACCGGCAACCCGTAGGCGAACCACTCAACCCCGCTGACGTTCCACCCTAGCTGTTTCGCCAGCTCATCGGCAAGCTCTGACGCCAGCAAGTGGTAGGTCGTCTGGTTGTCTGTCTCACCCTCCCACTGGTTGCTGGGGGTCTGACGTCTGGACCGCCGGTGCGCGAGGTTTACTTTAGAGTCACTGGCGGAAGTCGTTGCCTGGAGCGAAACGTAGCCAATGGCTCTGGCCTGGCTCGACGAAGATCGAACTGATTTCAGGGTGAGCGACTCCTGGCCCCACGTCTGTGCCGGGTGGGATTAGCTTTCATCTGGACAATGATGGTGAACATGCTCATGCCGTTGGGAAGGTCGCGGACAGTGTTGTTGGTGGTGAAGCACGACTCGCTGACCTAATGACGTAAATTTAACAAACGTTGTGAGACATAAATAGCAATCTAGTCATTGGGATTTTCACACCAATGCTGTCAACGCACTGGTGTGTTTTTGTCTCTGGCTGAGCCTCTGGCTGGCTTCAAGAGAAACGCAGTGAAATGAATATGTCAGGACGACAGTCTTGCCATTCATTTCTCAGCCAACGCTTTCTCAGTCCAGGGGCGGAAATAACAAGAGAGAAAACTCTAGCAGTCGTTATAATCATCATCTTCTTCTTCGAAGTCGTTGCCATAATCGTCTTGGTCATCGTTAGTTCATCATCGTCGTCGTCATCATTTTTATCGTCAACATGTTCTTGTCCTGCTATATCCATTTCCCTTCTGCTACAAGAAGTGTTAAACGCGTTTAAGTGTAACATAAAATCTTGCAACAGTTTTCTGAAGACAGACCCGCGGACCATTTAATATTCTTATAATCTTCTAAGCATTCTCTTTCTTTTCATCCATTATCTCAACTGACCTTCAGTAGCCCAAAGAGAGCTTCCGAGTAGCTGGATATGAAGGCGCTGCGAATGATCCAGAACACGTGCCAGAAGTCCACGGATGGCATCTCGCAAATGGTCCGTGAGTCTTTGAAAGGATTCGTGTAGCAGGCGGCGTGTGATCTGTAAGCTCGTTCTTTGACGTCCTCGCAAGAGTAAGTCTCGTAACTCCGCATGAGGGGGACTAGTTCCACCTGAAAACCACAACCTTTCATTCTTTTAGTGTGTGTGCGTGTGTAGGGGTAGGTATGGATAAGTTTTCTTTGATTTTCAGCGATGCGTTACGATTATAGTGCTTGTTTTTGACACTACATACGCGTGCATGCAAGTTGTTGTGTCGTTCTCAATGCGCAAGTGTTACCTGAAGACATTTGCGAGCAGCTCCAACCCACTCCCTGCCGAGGGGGGAGAATAGGTGGGACCTGTTTGCATACATTCTGCAGAAATTCTCAGCAAAGGTGATGCCATCAGTGTATTGACCTTCAGGACACTGGAACTTCTTCTCCAAGCAATTTTTGTACCAGTCGCAGTCTGCACCTGAGGGACTGCACCCACAATGCAGTGTTAATTAAGATTTTATGAGTCGGCACCATCAAGCAATCACTTAAGGACTTCTCCAGAAAAAGGAAGAGGAGAAGCACTTTCAGAGAAGCTAAACGTTCCAAATTTTAACGTTTATATAACCAGAGACTAAACATTATTTCTGCTGAAAATAAATCTTTAAGACCAGTGCTAATACAACTTAGATTAAATAAATAGACTTAGAAGTTCTAGAAGTTCTTCAGAAAATACAAATTCTTGAAATTTGGTCTGAGTTAATTAAGCAGTCCTTTACATACCTATAGCATTCGTTGTCTGATTCAGTTCATTTGGGTTGGATGTGGGTTGAGTGGCATTGGGGTCACAAGCACAGTCATCTGTCACGTTGCCAGCATCCAGCCCGTGGACTTCAATCATGCATTGGTAGTAGCAGTAGTGGCTGTCTTATCCCTGCATATGTGGTTACCTGTGCAATCCACTGTATATTTATATCCGACCAGGACACATTTCAACCATACATATACACACTCTAACTCTCACCAACCAACAATAAAGTCGATAGCAATCCACGCTTGTGTGTAATTTATTAGAAAAAAAAATTTTCTTCCGAAAAGAATAAATTTCGTCTAAATCAAGAAACTCAGTGTTCTCACTGACACTTGTTTTACATTGGGACATTGACAAGTATTTGTAAGTTGCTACAATCATTTGCATGCTTGCTGTCTTCATTGAATGTAGTAGCCGCATCTTACCCACTCCCAGCTCAAGAGAGATAGTTACGATAAATAACAATAGGTAACAACCCTGAGGCTCTGTACTTGGATTTTAAACCCTGTAACGAT
Source organism: Pomacea canaliculata (assembly GCF_003073045.1). NCBI lineage: Eukaryota > Metazoa > Mollusca > Gastropoda > Architaenioglossa > Ampullariidae > Pomacea > Pomacea canaliculata. The sequence goes on along the minus strand of NC_037592.1, from coordinate 30,910,829 downwards.
GATCTATGGAGGGCAACTCTGGTGTCAGCAGCCAATAGCGTATATTAAAGCTGTGTGACAAAAATCTCGTAGCAGGACATCAATACGGAATTCTTTGAAGAATCCGTAGCTAAATTTAAGAAAATTTTCAAAGCAGGTTCTAATTAGGTGCGGTCTCGGATTGCGAGACACTGTTCAAGAGAAACTATCAGTGCATCTGGCCCACAAAAGCAAATACTCCAAAGGAACTAGTGTGGTCAAAGTAAGCTAACTTTGGAAGACGGCAATTATCAAAAGATACAGGAGGAGTCATCTATATTGTAAGTGTAAGCACACAGATGAAATTATCAGGAAGGTTTTTATCGAGTTCAATAACACCCCCCAACGACCTGAGAAGGCTAGGAGATGACCTTTACCTTTCACTTTTTACCTTATCGGGTTCAGATACGGTTTGTGAGGCACTAACACAAACAGACGTGGACGTATTGTAAACAGATTCACCAGCATAAACAATGGTACATTAAACACCGGGACAGGACCCGAAACACAATCGAAGAAGTGACAAGAAGGTGGGGTGTCACGAAGCACTCCCACGCCCAACATGCACGCAATCGTCCTGACATTTGAACGTTCTTTTGTTCCTGAACAAAGACAAACTGTATTTGTCTCTTGCTGATCTGTCTATTTTTAATTAGAAAAAAACGTTTTAACTCGCGCTGCTTAAAATACATAATGAAGCGTTACTCATTGCAATAACATTACAATGTTGACAGTACCAAACAGATTTCTTTACAGCACTGCCTACAATACCAATAGACGTTTTTTCCACTCAATAGTCCATCAGAGATGTAGAAACATATGACTTGTTTGGGCGCATACACTCAGTAGATGACACTGTCGTCCACCAGGCTGTTAGAATGTCAGATATATCTAAGGTGAGTTTCTGGACTATACCGATCTGTGAATAGACACTTGAAGACCCAAGAAGCTTGTAAGATAAGTTGCCAAAAATTGCATGCCTATAATTTTACTGTAGTAGATATTTTGTTAATATTGTTTCCTTTTCTGTTATCTCAATAATATTTCAAGACGTAGAAAAATAACACTAAGCAGCAAAACATATCCTGTAAGCGTAAACATAGTGAATAGTGCAATAATGGCAAAGTTCTGATAAATAAATTTTAAAACACTATTCTTCCAATTCATTTTGCAAGAACATTGACTACATTTTGTGAAAAAAAATTTGAAACTTTTTTCTTCTCTAACCATCTCAGTTTTGCATTATGTGAACTACTCTCCTTAAACTCAAGCGAACTTCAGACTTCACTCAAAAATGCTTTTCTCAAAGTTTGAATGACTGATGACAAAGCTCGCGACATCATTTCTACATGGCTTAGAAATTTACTTTTTTCTCTTTTCTTTTTCCACAGCTTAAAATTGAGGTCTTTATTTTAAACTAGACATGATAAGATAGTCACCAAAAATTAAGCCATTTTAGCTAAATTCCACGTCTGAAATATTTTACTTTGGTGTATTATTTCGAACTTTCTGGGCAATCCTTATTTTTGATATCTACAAACAGTTGTATACATTCTAGTAGACAGATCCTTAAATCGTTTGTTTAATAAAAAAAATATTAAATACCTTTAGACTTTTGTTGGATATAATCGTTGCTGAGACATGTTCCCCACTGGTATAGATTATGATAATAAGTACTGTTAAAACATTCTAGTGCTCCTGATGGACCCGAATTCGAGCTACACACACCAACTACTGATGGTAGTAACATTATCAGTCCCATCACAATTTCAGAAGCTTCTCCAGACAGAAGTTTCTGCCTGGCATTTTGGTGATCTTGAGCTTCTCTCCTGAACTGCTTTTCTGTCAAACTAGTATCGCACCTGATTTTTAAAACTGCCATCCAGGAAGGTTTGGTAATCTTTGTTGGTCAACTGCCAAAATAACGTAACACTAAATCATTTTAATCTAATTAGAATTAAACTCGCACCTTCCTGGTGCTAAGATAAAGAAGTAACCAATGGATAATCTTATGGTGCGCACGTACGTATGTGTGAAATTAAATATTGTACAAAGTTCTTTTGTTTGGCACAGTATGAGGGCAAAGACTTAACCCTGTTGGTTTGGAACAGAAAAAAACTAATTGAAAGGGTCTTCTTGCCATTTCTGAGTACTCTTTCTCCATTAATTTACACAACGTTGGTCTAGGTGATGAGACCTAGCTGACAAGCATTCAGGAACAGTAAATGCTCGCCCTAGCAGCACAGAAATCTCTAAACACTTGGGTCCAACGGGGAAGCATAAAGGTTACATATACTTTTCATGGGATCCTTTGGTTTCCTACATTGTGTGCTGTTAGCCTTGGGCAGTGTTCCTAATTAATTCTAATATTAAATTGATTATTAAAAGGTATCTAGTATTATTGATGAGGCTGAGCCATCACTACTTGTTTTTGCCTCGGCCAGTGTGTCTATGGTGTATTTGTCTATGTGGTGTATTGGACTAAATGAACGGAGGCTTCGCTCTGGTTGACTTGCAGACTTGATGATGTATACCTAAATTAGAAACTTTGCAGTCGTCTTCATACTTTAAAGTAAAACTATGGCTTTAGTCGCTGACATATCTATTGCATGCCCTCACATTGAAGATAAAGAATGGACGCCGCTGGGGATCTCGTGCAGGGAGACGAGGACGTGCAGTTGCTCCTCAAAAGGACACAAGGAAGGGACCCTTCTCTTTCTTGCCTCACATGACGCCCTCCCCAAGCTTGCGCTATGATTATCCAAACAATAACAACGACATGTGCTGATCTCAATAACATTATTTCAAATCATTTGAGAGACCATGAACCAGCAATAACTACATGTTTATGATATCACAGATAATTCAAAGTCTCCGCAACCAAAGTTAGGCTGCCGGGTGACTAGTCCAGTGGCAGGCCTGACGAGAGGGGCTGACAGGGTCTGGTCCTTACCCGGGAAAAGCCATTTATATGCGCGGCTATTCAAGGGGGCCCGGCCTTTCAGTGATTTTTTTTTTTTTCTCCTTTCTTTTCTTTTAAAGAAAGGTCTAAGGACAGAACACCCAAGCATTACACATGCAGAAACCGTTGAGTTTCAAGTCTGTAGAATAATAAACAATTTCGTGTACTGGCCTGTCGTGAGATTTACGATTACAAGTACAAGGGGCCCGGAGAGGTCGTCTGTCCCGGGGCCCGGGCTGGCTCTCGGCGGCCCTGTCCAGTGGTAGAGCCCCCGTGGGGATTGCTGATATCAATTTATAATGTCAAGAAAGGCTCCCTTACCTCTGGTCTATAAGCAGAAGCACATTTATATTGCGCCTATCTCCAGCATCTGCCAGACTTACAGCGTTTTACATACAGGCGCGCGAGCACACCTTTCAGGGCAGGTGTAAACTGTATCTAATGAACAAGCTTACAGAAAAACATAATTGTACATTGCACATCAAAATACAAAGGTGATTAAGGGGGTGCTATAGAATTGCTATAGAATATATTGGGAGGAACGATGTGTAACCAGAAGTTGATTTCAGCGTGCACAATTCATTTGAAAAACTAATCCAGGCTACAAGTGTTCCAATGCACTCCACAGTTCCAGTCACAGAACATATCTAATAGGTAACAGTCGTGCTTTTTGTTTGTTTTGGTGTTGATAGGGTTGCCTGCAGAATGTTGAAAAACTATGACGAGCTTACATGGGAATCAGTACAAATCCACCGATATATTACCGTATAGACGTTCAACTGTTCGTAATCCTTCAGGACACAAATACAAAGTCTTTCATAGATCGTTCTATTCTAGTGCTCTACGAATGGTCGAACCCCCGTGATAATCTTCAGCAGAAAAACTGATACAATGAAAGTTTGGCACCTGTTCAGCCGCAGGGGAGGTGGGATGATTTGTGGCAGAGTTGAACATCGAGCCATACATCAAGCCAACAAGTGAAAGCCAGTCACATTCCACTCGGTGCCTACCTCTAGTACTCAGGTACGGCCCTGATAACAAAGCCAGGTACGATATAAATCATTGTTTTGCCTTTTTAAGCCATAGTTGAGAATTTTTGTTTAGTTGTCCATGGATTTTTTTAATTTAGGGTTTTAAAACTTCTTAGACATCAAACTTTAATAGACTTGACTGGAATCATCAGGGGAAGAGGAGAGTTGAGAGACCGAAGCAGACTTGGAAAAGAACAGTAAAGAGCGAGGCAAGGGACGTCGGAACCACGTGGTAGGTCTGTATTGTTTCGTGCATGAACATGGTGTCTTATGTCTGACGTCTTGTGTGCGTCATTTGTTCCACGTCACTTGAAGCAGAAAAAGACGTCATACACAACAGAAAACAATTGCTGTAAAAATAGCCAAATGAGCATGAAAACAACGGTCTTCGTCCGCCATCTTCTTTATAACTCTCTCAGTGACATTCCTCTGAACTTGTGCCTCTTCGATTCGATTCACTTACAAATATTTTCATCGTCATCGTCATCTGCGGGACTCGTCGAGCGTTGTGTGTGTGTGCAATACCTCGTGGGTATACAAGGTAAGAAGAGTACGCAGATGTATGCCGGGATTGCTGTGGTGATGATGGCTGTGGCTAGTGTGGTAGAATCAAAGAACACTGATCTCGTTTTTAAAATTCTTAAAGACTGCTTCATTTAGAAAGCTTGCATTTGTCCTTACTTTTGTTTAAGCTATGAACCAGTGGTGCAATCATCTGTATATAGTTTCGAAATATCTCTGAGGGAAAATGGCCTCTGTGGACGATTTTATATGTAAATATAGCATAAACGATAAACGTTATCTGCAACTTAGCCCCAGATCATCTGAAGAGCTCATAGACAGAAACTGCTTTGCAACGCGACACGAACCATCTCTCTCTCTCGCAATTAACTAAAACGATATCTTGGATAATTTTATTTCATATTCTTTTAAAATACAAAACCAAATTAATAATTGCATGTTTTCAATATCACAGATTTCTTGCAATTTGTCTGCACAAGCAGGAACAGATGTATCAGTTTTTAAGAACTGTTCAGTGTTATTTGAGCAGACGACCAGGCCTCTTCTATTCGTTTCTGTGGTACCATTCTCCATCCACAGCTACTGATTTGGTAAGTAAACTGTTCCGAAGTGACCTAGAGGCTGTTTGCTTGTTTGTTTGTTTTTTTTAAACTACGTGCATTGATGAAACTGTTTGTGCACACGCGTAAAGTGATTTTTGTTCTGTGTTTGTTAACGACCTGGGTAAAACATGCGCTAAATACATACATTTCATGCGAGAACAAAAAGAAAATTCTGACATTAGGCTGTACTTTACGAAACACACACACTCTCTCTCTCTCACACACACACACATTTATGTACGAATACATGTTTATATATTTCAATAAAAAATATTTTACAAAATTACAGTAAATAGGCCAACAAATTATGCTTCTGCTGTCAGTGACAGATGAGTTTTGCGTCCTTTGGAAATTAAAGTAAGCTTCATCGTATGTAGAAAATTTTCACACTCAATCCAGGAACTATCAAAAATTACAATTTTCTGTTGTGATCTGAAGATTTTACAATTACAATTCGAGAACTGGGTACTTCTGGTCACATACTGACAGTCTCCTGTGCATCATCACAGCGCGAGTACAGATGTCAAATGTCAGCTAGTATGTGGAATGTCGAGTCAAGGTAGAGACAGGTTTAAAAACTGTAATGTACGCAGTTTGTTGATGAGTAAGTACATGTCGTCGACACAGAAATGTTCCTAAACTGTATGTGACAGATATGTTAAATTCATCTTCAGGTAAAAACAAATCTTCCGATATACAATTTTTTGTGGTACTGTATAATCTAGTGAAACTAAAGAGAAACAAACAAATGTGGTCTCAATAAGAACCTTCTAAATTGAACAAATAATGTCATCACAATCATCGTATAAATATTTACCATGTCATACATGACAGTATATACAAGATTTTACAATGAACGCGGTATATATATATTGATATGTTTGAGTAACTAAAAACGGCAAACACGGCATTTATGATTCTTCCATTGACTGTAGTTCAACAAACATAGGACACCATTATTGTCAACGTATTCCTCTATTTCTACACTTTAAAAAAAATCTGTTTTATTATGTTAGATAAAATATTTTCCAGCAGAAGTCCATAAGAACTCCAGACCTAGTATATACATTCTCCCGCACAGCGTCTTACAATGCTAAAGAAAGAAAATCTTTGCATAGATGCCAAAATCGCGTGGCTGCTTCATTGCCGCAAACTCACCAAAAGGATTTTATGAAATTTCCTTCATTCAGTAAAGTCTGCTTTCGAAGAACTAACTCTTTAAAACAATTTGCGTACTTCACTTTTGTTTTAGGTGACTACGAGAAATGCCACAATGAGTAGGGACAGCACCACCCAGGGACAACACCTCTCTGCGCCGTTTGTGGAGACGATCTTTGACGGCCCCTGTGTACTACTCACCACGTTGATTGTCTGTTCCGTTGAGTAAAATATCAACTGACAGTTTATGTCGGAACAAGCTTGAAACTTTTGCATCCATGCCCTCTGATTGTTAATCATTATGCTTGTATCGCTCCTGCTAAGAACTTGTCCTGCCGTGATGACAGCTTCCCTAGTGTTCACTCGGGTGACCAGTCGTTCTTTTGCAGGCCGTAGGTTTGTTTGTCAACAAACAGAAGCGACACGTTGAAAACATTGTTGTCTGGCGTTTTGGTGCCGTAAGCAAACCACAGAACTTCTTGTACATCCCAGCCCAGCAGTCTGCTGATAGACAGCGCCCCCTTGTTCGCCAGGTCGTGGTAAAGGCGCTGCTGGTTGGTCTCCCCCAGCCACACGCCGTCGGTTGTAGCACGTCGAGCTCGCGATGATCTCGTGTCGGACACGTGACGAGAGTGACGCTTGAGTGTGGTCGCCATGACAAATGGAGTCTTCTCCAAACTCTCTTGATTGATGAAAGGCCTGGAGACAGGTGATACATCACGCTTCCGGCGAGAGAGGGGAAGTTTCAATCTGATGTTCATCAAGTACATGGTGGGATCGAAGGACAGGTCACCCGTGCAGCTCAATCTCGTCTGTAAAAGTACAATGTCATATATAATGTTTTACATCATGGCATATATACAATGTCTTTTTTTAATTTACGTCTGTATTCTGCTGCTCTCCTTTTCCACATAAATTAGGTAATTCTAGTATGATTTAGGTGTTTTCAACAGATTGAGATAGTTTAGTTTATTCCTTGTTACTCTCGAAGAGCATAGGGACGCTTCCCGACCAGGACCTTGTGTGTACTTCTGCGGTTTCTGCAACAGCGTTTTTTTAAAACACGAGTGGGATGTTAGCCCAAAGCAAAGACCCCAACCTGGAGGGCCAGGGTGCAACATTTTAGTCTGGCCTCTCCCCTGACAGACCTGTTGGCTTGGTTAGACCTGCCAGGAGCACATTGCGCCCACCGACATAGCCTGTGGATGGACAAGCCACCACACCACACAAGGTAAGTTGTACCAACTGGTGGTGGGAGATACTAATACTACTCGTATTTTAAGCATTCAATGTGTGTCCATTTGGTGATCGCCTTTATGCGATATTTATTGTTTTGGTCCCTTAAAGACTTTTGTGGTGTAACTGTTTAAAAAATTAATAATAATACCTCGAAAATGTGCAGAGTGATTTTCTGAATCTTAATGAGTAAAGCCTTTTTCAGACGATTTACCATTCTATGTGTTTGCAACAAGCGAAAGAAGAACTTTTGTGTAGCCGGTTGTTCTAAGGAAGGAATTTTAAAAGAAAATAGTAAGAGAGAAAGAAGAAAGAAGAAGAGAGAGAAGGAGACTTGAAATCCAAAATAGCATGAAATCCTTTTTTCAAAGCTTGTCTAATTTAAACTTGATTTTAAATTTTCATATGTTCACGTAAATCCTATCTTGTTAATGCTTTATTTGCAATGCACAGGGTTGTCCATGGGACATATTTTTCTATCCCGTCCCATCCCATCCCATGGCAATGCCTGTCCATCCCATCCCACGGGATGTTTCCCATGATTCCCATGGTAATGGACAACACTGAAAACCACTTTTCGGCTTTTGTTCTATAATTCCTGCTACTTCACATACAATAGATGATTCAGAGGAAAGATTTAAATCCTTGATGAATGAAATAACAGTAAATTTATCAATATCAAGTATCGACTACCATGGGAAATACAAATGTGTGCTGTCGGGACGTTTCCCATGGGATGGGATTCCTATGGACAACACTGGCAATGCACATCTGCTTATCAGTGTTTTAATTATCTGTTAACGGCCGGTGACCTCAAAGTGCCAGTTACCGTTAGTATTAGTGATAACATTCCTCTACGATACTCTTTGAGCCAGATGATGATGATAAATGGTGGACTCAATCATCATGCTTTATTTTTTTTAATTATTTTCCAGAGCAACACAGAAAACACTGGTGATATTGTATTATTTTAAACAAATGCTTACTCTCAGGAGTCCCAGAAGGCTCTCCACGAAACTCATACCCAAGATGTCCCTGGTCCTCCAGAAAATCTTCCAAAAGTCAGCAGACGACACCTGCATATTCCATAATCACTTTGATACGGTTTTGAATAGCAGCCTGCCTGCTTCTCGTACGCATGCGCGCTGACGTCAGAGCACGTGAAGCTTTCATAAGGTAGCAGCAATGGTGCCAGTTCCACCTGAAAATAGGATCCGACACTTATGTCCCCATCATGTTGGAATACATTGCGAAAATGCTATCATCCCACAATTAAACAATTTTCATTTTGCTTAATGTACAGCCACAAACTTTATGTTTCTATGTTGGAAAAATATTTAATGTATTACTTTAATTATATTACTCGTAACCGTTTAGTAACTCCTTTAAATGCACTGGATCTCATCTGCCTACCTCTAAACTCTGTGCACGTGACAAGGACAATAAGGCATTCTCAGAATGAAGGAGCATATATCACGTGTTCTTACTTGGAGTTGACGCCTAACAATGTGACCATCATGGCAGGTACTAAGCTACGTGGTATAATACTGCTATAAAATAGTAGCGCTGACGACATGTGCGATGAGCAGAACTGTTTTGAGAATAATTTGTTTTTGATACTAGTTTGTATTTTGAGCCAAAATCAAGAGCGCCGAAAAGAGAAAACTTGAATAATTTGCCAATCATATTTTAACAAAAAGAAAAAAAGTTATACGGAGTTTTATTTTAAGCAAACCCGTCATTAAGTTTTTATTTAAGATCTCACTAGCTAAAGATTTTGTTATCTCGCCTGTATTGCATACTCAACTCGCTCACTTACTCAAAGAATGAGAGAAAAAAGAAACCAAGATGTCAATTTAGAAAATTTTGTACATTTAGCAGAATTTAGTAAAATTGTTGTGGGTTTCTGGTCGTCTTCTAAAGTACCCAAAGACGAGAAGAGTGTCTCTTACTTGGATACATCTTCTGGTGGCGTTCAGCCATTTTAGTCCAGTCTCTGTAACGCCCGTGTCCTTTCCTTCAGCAAGGGCGCATAACTTCTGGGAAAACGCCATGACGTAAGAGTCAAGTCCCCCTGAGCATCCTAGTTTTCTCTCCAAACATGTCAGGTACCAGCCACAGTCCGTGCCGGAAGGACTTCAATCAAAGATAAGAGATTGTTTGACTGAAAATGAGCATTGTGTAAATAACAGGTGACTTTACATTTTAGCTACAAATAAAATTGTGGCCGTTGAGAATCACACCCGTCGCCTTTGTACGAAAATAGAACTTTATTCACTGTCGCATGTCACAACCTGTTCTTTTACGATCTTTATGTTAAACGAGTAGGGTGGGTGCACTCTCGCCGTGCTAACTTGAAATAGTTAAAGATGTCGATAATGATCCTTGTTGCTGAATTTGAAAGAGATATGCTTTGGCTGAAGAGGACGGTGTAGCTGAATGACCTTACGGTAAGAGTTCGGGTAAATTTATGTGACTGAGTATGAAAGTCGCGAGGTAAAAACATTGTCAAGGAAAAAATTCCCAAGCGATACACTCAGCTTTAATGGATTAAAATTATGGGTGTCAGGAGATTTGTTTATTGCTGGAGAGATCCACGCCGGGTCATAATGTGCCTGGGGAGGATTCGTCAGGACACCCTCCTGCCTGGAGATCAGTTCAACCTCGTGTAAGGGGACAAATAGATGCAGGTTTAAAGAAATGCTTGTCAATTGTGAAAAGCTTTATCTTTTATTGTCAACAGGTGTATGGTCTTGTTTTCTGATGCCTTTTATCGCTCGCCTCGAGTTGGTGAAAGCCTGTTAAATGTGTTATCTGTGTACTTGTGTGCGGGTGTGAAACGGGTGGCGCGACGCCTACATTCGAGGATCATTAATTTGTCTGAGCACATTTTTATTATTATTAAAAGACAAGATCTACTACACATATTTCAATCTTTTTGTTGTAAAGTATCGAGTTTATGAGATGAGTGTATTACGTACTGTGATTTTATATAAGGATCATGCAACGATAATACAAGAGATAGTAAGTTGGATGAAGAACAGTGACACGGGATATATATTGCATGGAGGGTTAAGGGGGAGAGAGAGAACAAATAATGTGCATGTTTTACCTATAGCACTCTGAGGAGAGGGTAGGACTTGGGGTCGAAGTCGAAGTGCATTGACAGTCCGAGCTGACAGCCCCACTCTCCTTGTCATACACTTCCAGCATACACTGATAGTAGCAATAATAAGCACCGCTCAGACAGAAGTGAACTCCTGAAAACAACAGTTTTGTACAAACAGATGAGATAGGTCCGGGCATCAGATTAAACACATACTTAACCATCATATGATGAGGAAGACAGATAAAAACCTTTACACGCAAGAAGAATATATTTATGTACTCACCTGCAGCTTTTGGCATGCATCCTTATAAAGATTTTTCGTCAGAAGCTATAGGTTGAGTGACTTGGAAACTACAGAGAGGGAGGAGTATGGTGAAACGATTGTTGACAAATTGTAGGCTAGTTGTGACTGGGACACTACAGTGTTTTTCGAGAGAAAATCCTCAGATTTCGGTTCTCATTCCTCATTGTCTACACCTGTTTTCATCTATGCGCGCCTGTTATGAAATTTCTTCAGCGAAATAATGAAATGTGTTGGTTATGCAACTAAGTTTATTTTATGTGCACTGTACAGATGACACGATAAAATGTTTACCGTTGCTTACCTTTCCTATTACTTGTGGGAAAAAAATATCCATATTTGTTGCTTACTGTCGTCTTTTCTCGGAATAATAGTCTACTTCATTTCTAAAGTATGACTGTTTACAGGAAAATTTGGCGTCTGTGTGCGAGGAAAAATGAGTTATCAAATGACTGCATGACTGGCAATGCTGAAGGTATGAGGATGTGAAACTAGTTAGCTAAAGCGGTTGTGTCAGCGGTGGTGGTGACCTTCAACCCCACGAACCACTGTCGCTGCATGCGACACAGAAAATGTGTCAACGTGTGTATGTCCCACACAGCCATTGAGTCTGCTTTTGTTTACTTTTCCTCTCCTACAGATATAAATAGCTACAGGTGTACAACGCAAGGTCCTCCCCTCCTCATTATTCATAGCCTCTTTCTTTGATTCGTGACCTGTGGAGCCGAAGCATAAAGGTCAAGGCCTCAGGTGTGTATTGACCTTTTTACCTGCACACACCTGCCATGCCTCTCAGCTTGTGGCTGGCTCAAATTTGAAAATGCACAGTGAAGACAAACTACAACCGTGGAGTGGAGTGGTGGAGAGGAAGGGGAAGTAATAAATTTAATAATAATAGCAAAGCTTACAGTTATTAAGCGAGCAATTAGATTTTAACATTAAAAAACAAAACAAAGTAATTAGACCTTTTCATAAAGTTTTATGCTATTGTCATAGAACCTTAATTCTTTTTAATTTTGTAGTCATACAGCAGTTATCTAATCGCGGTTAAAAGCGTCGAATTTCAGGCTGATAGCTAACATTGTAGCTGATATCAAGACAATACAAATGTAGACAATGTACAGCTTACACCATTTCGTAATATCAGGATATAGACACACACGCACGTAGACCCTATATATATCCCGTGCAATAATAAATGTACAATGACGTCATTGTAAAACTAATATAAGTATCAAATCACGCAGCAAAATATTACTGTATTCCCCCCCCCCCTCTAAACATAATTCAATTTTCCTTTTTCGTGAATAAGATTTAAAGATCCCAGGTTAGTAATTTTAATTATATGTATACATTCTTACAGGTATGCCAACTGAAAAAGACAGACGTACATACAAAACACTAAGTTTTTCTAAGACGTAGATAGAATACCGCGATAGAGACAGAACACAGGGCGACATAGGACTATTCTTACCTTTCGACTTCTGGAGGATGTAACTGTTGGTATGACACGTTGCATACTGATACTGGTTGTTATAAAGGGATGACCGTATACAACCGACGTTTCCCGCAGGCCCTCCGCTTGGGTCACAGGCACAGTTTACCTCCGTCAGCAGCAGAGACACAAGCACAGGTAGTCCGACAGCAGCGAGAAACCGCGACGTCGACATCTTAACTCGTAGGACACACCGGCCTGGCACACCTGTCGACTGTTAAAGGACGAACAAATGCTCAACCACACCTCCTAACACTGTCGAGCTATTCTCCACAGACCTTCCATGTCCTGTTGTGTTTGACAACCACTAAGTTTAAAAATATACTGTCAGAGAGCCCTCGTAGTCGACGATCAAGATTTGAAAATATACGACGCCATGGGCCCTGGCTTGTCACCTGCACATCTTGTACTGCACGAGTTGTCTGCCTTTGGGCTTTGAAAGCCTGAGGAGCGTCGCACGAGGTCACTGGGGGTCACGATAGTCACCCAGCAGCTAACGGATAGTAAGTAAACTCACGGATACGCGTGTAACACAAAGACACAAGCTCCACGTAACAGAAGAGGTATGCAGCTACACAGTACGGGCCTGAGTCAGGTGCTATATATAGACACAAGGTATTTTCATTATTCAGTACACGATCGGCAGGTGGTTAGAAGGAGTCTCTGCCTTATGGACAAGTTCGGAGAATTATGCATGCGACCTTTAACCCCAGGTGGCATGTACACCACATCTTTGTCGGCTGTTGTTACGGATATCGATGTAAGCTCTTCTCCAAAATTCAATCAATAAATAGATAAAACGATCGTCGTCATCGCTGTGTACCTGAGTGTACAGCTCAGACCAACAATATTTTTTTATGGATTTTCATAGGATGAGTAAATGAACAAGCTTTGACTTGTAAAAATTTGTTTTGGTGTATTAGTTTACTTATGCATGCATTCCTGTGCGTGCGTGTGTGTGTGTAGACATTTGTCAATGTCATTTACTCCTCAACCAGAAGAAGATACGTGTACTAAATATTTATGATTATTATTAATAAAAATTTTCCCTGCACCGCAACAAACAGACAATTGTTCGTTAGGCTAAATAATTTATTTTACTAGACTGTCTCGTCCAAAAACTAATTATAAACATATATTTTACAGACTCCAAGCACCATGTTTTTACTAATTTTAGTAAGAAGAAATTTTACACCGTCACTAACATTAAGAGTGGGAAATTCTAGTTTTTGTATTCGTTATGTAGCACCGAGATTTGCTCTGTAAACAACGTTGTAGTGATTCTGTAGTGGTTAAAACATCTGCTCGTCACCACTGCAGTCACATGCAGGTTCTGGGTTCAAATTTCTGTGTATGTAACATCTGTTTGCAGGGCTGGGTGTCGTGGGTTTTCCCTGGGTATTTCAGTTTTCCTCCCCCTCGCTCTCCCACATAGTGCGAAATCACAGCAAGGTGAAAGTATCTTCCTACTTAATCAACCAGTCAATCAACCAGTTTGTTAGCCACCCAGCTGTCTTTACCGACACATGCTAACGTAAAGAGAAGGGTTGGAAAGATTAGTGTTGTACTATAAACTGTCGCAAGGGTACATTACAAAAAAAAATTTAAAAAAAAAAAAAGCAGGAGGAAAGTTAGCTTTCCCTAAAAACTCGGAACTTGTTCGCAATACAAACATTGCAATGATAGCAAACTCACTGATATGCTGTCGACATTTCGAATCAGTCCATGTTTAATCAGCTAGATCGTAACATTGTATCGTGGGTATGAAAGTCAGTGAAGGCACACCAGTCTCACCTCAACAAACAGAAAACCACTTATATACAGTGTTCGCTCGAACATCTTTGCCAGACTTGGAGTAAAGTAATGTAAAAGATGCGTGCTGCTTGCATAGGATAATTATTCCGAAATAATAGTTGGCAGAAAGAGGCTTATAAATGTGAAAATAAGCACTTTACAAAGATACACGTTAATAAATATCCACAAAGCTGTCGCAAAATAAGTATCTTTTTATTTTCAAGACCAAACCTTTGCAGAGACAGAGAAATATACACAGGGTTTTAGCTACAGCCTTTAAATCTTGCCGTCAGGTGGTTGCCAAATTAAAAAAAATATATAAAGCAACAAATAAGAAATAAAACTTTTACGACCAGCATAAGAAGGACCGAAGGATAAACAACAGTGGTGATGACTAACAAAAGACAAATACAGAAAATGCTTAAAGGAACCAAGTAACTAGGACTGACAGTATCACGATTTTTTCAAAGGAAAACGAGTAGGAAAGTACAATAAACGAAAGGACTAGCATTAATGAGTGCACTGAGCAGTAATACTCAAGGAAGAGAAGAGTCTTCAGTTGACATTTGAAGGATTCAATGGTGGGTATGTGGCGGATGTGGAAAGAGAGAGCAGCAATCAAATCAAATATGATTTTGTTTTTGTGTTCAAGAATAGTAAATTGAAGTCCGAGTGTGCTGAGTAAGTGCACTCTTCTCTTTCTCTGCGATATCCACACATAAAAACACAATAAAAGCCATCATTATGATTGTAGAGGTAGCATCAAACTATTCTTTCTCTAACGGTGACTCATCGGTCGACGACTTGCAGTCCTCTATGCATGTCTTGATGGCTCTCATATTATAGTGAATATGATAATATATTAGAGTGAATACGCATCTGTGATGCTCAGTGTGTAGAACTGTGATTCTGATCTGTTTGTTTTAATGTTAAAGATTAGCCTTGTTCAAACTGCTAAGCTGTACCCAGTGGTATAACTTCTACTCTGGTAAATAAGAAATGAGAAGCTAAATCCCTACCTGTGTCAGTGAACTCGGAGAGATTTCGTTGTGTAACCGCGAGTTGATTGTTTAAGGTTCGATTCCAATGTAGTCAACGCTTCAAGACATGTTCAACAGACAAGAGGTGAGCATTAAGTCAGCATTATGAGAAAGATTCTTCTGATTATAAATTAAAGTTGGAAAAGTTTAGATATATGTCTACTCTTAGAAAACAGACCTTCTTCAAAGACTTGACGCAGTGGAGAAATGTGGGGATGAGAAGCTAGATAGGCAGGAAACCTCACAAAGACTGCGTCTGATAGTATTCTCGAATCTGGCACAAACAGTCATAAAATACGTGCTAAGATTGCTATCTATCTCTTTAACTTATGTGACATCACACCTGACAGCGTGTGACACTTACGTCTCAACTTTCGTAGTAATACATTGGAAATGTAACCGCTCTTGAACACACAGCACAAACCTTGCACAGAGCAAAATGTAGACCCATGATCATGAGACTTTCTCAAAGGGGACACAAAGATGGCATCATAACGAAGAGAGAACAAAGGCAGTTACTGCTGCATGTAATCAAACGGACAGACAATGTAAAACTTTGAAGTAGTACAGAGAGAGACGAATGCGTGGCGAGAAGGGCATCTAGTAGTTAAAAGGTTTGCTTGTTAAACATGTCATATATTCTGCAATATATTCAGCTTTTACAAAGAATGCAGTGTGTGTGTGTGTGAACGAGAAAGATTCATCAACAGCAGTGAGCGGAAACACGACATTTATTATCTTTCAGTTAACTGTAGGTATGCAAACATGTGATAACATTATTGTCATTGTATTCTTCCATTGGTTTACAGTTTTGATTTACAAATTTATTCAGTTAAGAAAAAATGTAGTTTGCAGCAAAAATGCCTACAAACTCCATGAAAATTATACATGCTTTTAAAAATGAGTGTTCTGCCCCAAAGCTTAGGTGTCGAAAACAATAAAATTCTTTGCACAATGCCAACATCATGAAGTCGTTTGTTCATATTAAACTTAAATTTATTCGTCTGGAGAAGTCTCATTTCAAACTGATCAATGTTCAAAAATTGGTTTTGCATTATTCACTTGTTTTTTCAAATGACTGCGAGAAAGAATATCACCTCTGCTGCAGTCAGTACTGACAACTGAAGCCATTGACCACACCTGTCTGCGCCACTTACAGGTAAGCTCTTTGTCGGCTCTGTGTACTCACCGCGCTGTCTGTCTGTTCCGTTGTGTAAAATACCAACTGACAGTTGATGTCGGAACAAGCTTGAAACTTTTGCATCCATGCCCTCTGATTCTTGATCATTATTCTTGTATCGCTCCTGCTAAGAACTTGTCCTGCTTTGATGACAGCTTCACTAGCGTTCACTCGGGGTGACCAGTCGTTCTTTTGTAGGCCGTAGGTTTGTTTGTCAACAAACAGAAGCGACACGTTGAAAACATTGCTGTCTGGCGTTTTGGTGCCGTAAGCAAACCACAGAACTTCTTGTACATCCCAGCCCAGCAGTCTGCTGATAGACAGCGCCCCCTTGTTGGCCAGGTCGTGGTAAAGGCGCTGCTGGTTGGTCTCCCCCAGCCACACGCCGTCGGTTGTAGCACGTCGACCTCGCGATGATCTCGTGTCGGACACGTGACGAGAGTGACGCTTGAGTCTGGTCGCCATGACAAATGGAGTCTTCTCCAAACTCTCCTGATTGATAAAAGCCCTGGAGACAGACGGTACATCTCGCTTCCGGCGAGAGAGTGGAAGTTGCAGTCGCATGTGTATCAAATGCATGGAAGAGTCAAAGGGCAGCAAGCCACCAGTGCAGCTCAACTTCGTCTGTAAAAGTACAGATAGATATTTTACACGATGCTCTTATTTAATTTAATATATTTTTTTTTTCATTTACCTCACTGCGTTCTTTGTATTATAGTGTCCTGCATTACTCTAATTTTATAATGATTTGATCCGTTAGATAGACAGCAATGCATAATAAATAGTGCAAATAATCACATTTAAGGCATTATCAAATCATAAATAAACTTTGTCTGCTTCTACTACTTCAATTTGACGTTAACCTTTACGCTGTAAACTACTGTGGTGCACTCAATGACCCTGCTTTATTTCTTATTATTTTGTATGTTTCAGTTCTTAACACTGTTCTTACTGTATTATATTTAGCAAATGATTACTTTTAGGAGTCCCAGAAGGCTCTCCACGAAACTCAAGCCCAAGGTGTCTCTAGTCCTCCAGAAAATCTTCCAAAAGTCAGCAGACGACACGCTGCATATTCCCGATTCCTCCTGATAAGGTTTTGAATAGCAGCCTGCCTGCTTCTCGTACGCATGCGCGCTGACGTCAGAGCACGTGAAGCTCTCATAAGGCAGTAACAATGGTGCCAGCTCCACCTGAAAATAGGTCCGATATCATTCTATGCGATATTGTGTTGTAAGACCCACCGCACCTCATCATTTAAAACTATAATTTATTTTAAATGCACAAACTGCAGACTCTAGCTTTGTATGACGGAAAAAAATTAATGTATTACTGTAAACAATTCTTAAGCGCTTAGTAATTCCTTTAAATGTAAAGGACCTTATCTGTCTACACTCTAAATTCTGTGTTCTTGACGAGGACCATAAACTCTTCTTTTAATGAAAGAAGGCTATGCCATTTCTTCTTAGTCTCAATTAGGGGGTGATCTTTTGTGAAGGACTCGTTATCTAAAAGAAGACTTGTAAAACTTGCCAATTATTACAAAGTCTTCTTTTAGATATACAAGGGAATTACACGTGAACGAGGTCTCACAACTCAGATCACATGGTCTCAGCATGTCGACCAAATTTTATAAAATTATTGTGCGTTCGAATGTCATCTACAAAAGTACCCAAAGACAAAAGAGTGTCTCTTACTTGGATACATTTTCTGGTGGCGTTCAGCCATCTCAGTCCAGTCTCTGTAACGCCCGTGTCCTTTCCTTCAGCAAGGGCGCATAACTTCTGGGAAAACGCCATGACGTAAGAGTCAAGTCCCCCTGAGCATCCGAGTTTCCTCTCCAAACATGTTTAGGTACCAGCCACAGTCTGTGCCGGAAGGACTTCAATCAAAGATAAGAGATGGTTTTAATGAAAATCAGCATTGTGTAAATAAATAGTGCCTGAGCTCGTGACCGCTGAAAATTAACCGGTATCCATTGTCCATGTCACAAACAGAAACACACTGTAATTATCGTGAGAACCTGCGAGTCTACTGCTATCTTTGAATGGTTACGAAAATTAGATGTCAGAGGCCTCAGGATGTTGAAACAGACAATGCCTGTGTTAATTTGTTTGTGAAAAAACATGAGACAGCGAAGTAACCATAATTGTATCATGATAAATTAATTTTTAAAATGCAATTACCACTTGCTCAAAAGACACGATGTATTTTTCCCACGAAAAAGTGAACAGTATTTTGACAAAGTGATCAGTGCACTGCCAATATCAACTATCTTAACAACAATTTTCAAACACTAATCTGGAAGAAGAGTATAGTATAATCACAGCTCGCCAAATTGTCTTAAACACAATTATTTAACAGCAAAACTGAATGTAACTCTATAAATACAAAATTGTATTTAAATCTCGATATTGACATGTTTATAAAAAGCTACTTCATGAGCCTATTATTTATTGCAATTGTACACATCTATTGCGAACATACAAAGTCATTGCAAATTTGGGGAAGACCTAGTAAGGGGATGAGGGAGTGAAAAAGAAGTATTACATGATGGAGGGAGAAGAAAAGAAATAGCGTGTTCGTTTTACCTTTGACACCCTGACTGGAAGGTAGAACTTGGGGACGATGTCGAAGTGCACTGACAGTCCAAACTCACGGTCCCATTCTCCTTGTTGTACAAGTCCAGCATACACTGATAGTAGCAATAAGCACTGCTGTTGAGACAGTTGTGATTACCTGAAAGCAATACATTTTTGTACAAACAGATAATACAGTCGAAATTTCAAATAAATACCATTATACGTATAATATGAATTTTAAAGTGGTAGGAAGAAAGCTATGTCTTGACATTGACTCAAGAGACAGAGACACGGCAGAGACACGTATGGAGATGAGCCTGCTGATATGGGTGTACAGGTGATGACGGCTCTGACAACTTCCCTCTGTGCGACGAAACTTCCGTCATGCTCGTAGTAGTAGTAATAGTAGTAACCACCACCACCACCACCACCACCACCACCACCACCACCACCACCACCACCACCACCACCACCACCACCACCACCACCATTCTTAATATATATATACTCCAGTGCAATAGTAAATAATTTTATCATTGTAAAGCGGCTATAAATATCAAAACCCACAATTTTCTTCAGCAACATTCAGTTTTCTTTTTTTTTATGACAAACTTGGACAAGTCATAGCCTGTCACACTTAGTGAATGTGAATACGGGCTTGCGTGTATGCCAAAAGTAAGGTACAGAAATATATATGTATCCAAATAAAACATTATATATTGATAAAATTACGTACAATAATTCGTTACATAGAGAAAACAGACAATATAGGATTGTTACTAATAAAATCTTACCTTTCGACTTCTGTAGGATATAACTGCTGGTATGACATGTTGCATACTGATACTGGTTGTCATAAAGATCTGACCGTATACACCTCAGGCTGCCCGCGGGTCCCACACGCTGGATCACAGTCACCTTTTATCTCCTTCAGCAGCAGACACACAAGTAAAGGTAATCCAAGTGCAGCGAGGGACCTCGAAGTCGACATTTTTATCAGAGAAACTTGTCACACCTGTAACTCCTTGGAAACGAGTTCACTTTTATCTCCTGGATAAGCCAAGTCACTTCCCATAGAGTTATCCTACTCTGTCAGGCTTGTCTGCCACTAAGTGCCATTGAGGGTTAGGAAAAGTCGACTATGATTAATTCCTTTAATGGTAAAGGAGGCAGCTGGACAAAGTCACGTGACCCAAAACGGCTTCACCTGGCAGAAGGAGGACTTCACACCTGAAGACCTGCGCGTGTCGCACCAGACTTGAATCGCGCTGTCGTGAGCAGAGACAGAGAGAAATGACGAGAGTTTTTAATTTATGGTCTTAGCAAATTAGCTACAGCAAAGGTGTGAGAACCTGAGTACAGCACATTGCAAAACTTTTATCAAAGCCTACATACACATGCACATAGACAACTTTCCCGCTCCCCCTCCCCTCACCCAAATACATACTAGACATATAAATAAACTTTAATGTAAACACCAAAAATTTATGTTGTACATCCCCACCCATTACTATCATCGCCGACTAACCGACTAACACGTTTGTTGCTGGGGTACTGTACTTAAACAAGACAATAATTGTGTTGTTTGCAACACACATTATCACGTTAATGATGTAGAACACAAAAGAGTGTAGCCTATATGTATTTGGGAGAAAAGATTTAAATTGAGATTTGACAACGAATGTCATGACCGTAAAGAATTGTGATTTTATTGTCGGGATCCACCGTGTGCGCGATGTTCTGGTGTGGGACAAATAATTTTGCACTGATTTCTGTTGTATCTCAAAAGACATGTATATTTATTTGTATGTTTTGTTCATAGTGATGGGATGTAGCTTTTACCCTGATAAATGAAGAGAAGGCTAAAACTCAATCTGTGTCAGTGAGCTTCGGAAAATCTCGTTGTGTAACCTCAAAGTGGTTGTGAAAAGATGGATTCTGGTTTACGGACAACGCTTCAGAACATTTTCTAAAGACTAGAGGTAAGCATTAAGTTCAGCAATATCGGAAAGACTGTTAAATTTAATTTAGAGTTGGAAAAGTTACACTGTTGATATTTCAACACTTAACTGAAGCTTAATTGACTGTAAACTGACATTTTTCAATTCTTGATGATGCCAGACTTGACTCAATGGAGAAATGTGTGGTTGAGAAACTAGACAGGCACGAAACTTCCTCAAGCCAAAAAAACCTGTGTTTCATATTCCCGAACCTGACTAAGACAATCATAAAACATGTGCTAAGATTGTCCGCAATCTTAACCTCATGCAACCTTACGCAAAGTATGGCACTTCTGACATCTTCCGTTGTCATAAATAGGAAATTTGCGACAGCTCATGAATACACCACAAACCTTGCACACACAAAAATGCTAGACCTACGATCATTAAATTTTCTCACCTGGTACTTAAACTGCATGCTAATGAAGGGAGAACAACGGGAGCTTACTGTTGCTAAATACCGAACGGACAGAGAGCGTGAAAACGGAAACATAGAAAGGTATGCAAGTCTACTAATAGGGACAACAAACTCCTTTAAGAGGGGGACACTATTAAATCACTGTGAAGAGACAGAAGACGTGCAGTCTCGCAGGGTGTGGGCACAGCAAGCAGCAACATCAGCGACTTGAGACGACAGCGGCTGGCGTAGTCTGGCAAACTGTGTCATCAGCAGTTACCTGCACCACGCACTCCATGAAGTCGCGACTTACCTGTCTGACAGCACAAGGGAGGGACAGTGTCTGCCTCACCTGTCGACACAGTTTGCCACAACTCTTAGAATGTCCTCGTCAACACATGTAGCAAATGGCGGGACTGAGAGAGAGGAAAAGAAGGAGGGGTGTTTAAATAGGTAAACGTGTTTAGGGTTTTTTTAAGGGCGAGCAACCTCACATTTTCTACATCATAAACTATAAGATCTGTAGAGCAGCGCTCGCATGTAGTGCAACTGTTACAAAACTATGTTGATTATTTACAGGTAGAATAAGCAGAAAATGCAGTTTTCCGGATGCATAAATTCATATAAAAAATACCTGATGGATTTGACACCGACCAGTTTTGCAGGTAGGTGTAAAAAAAAAAAAAAAAAAATATAATGAAGGAGTTTCATGAAGGAAATATACAAGCTTTAGATAGGATTATTTTTATGAGAGAAAAACAATAATAAACGAAACTTTAATGTGGTAAACAAAGATGATAAGGTTGGTAAATAAGAGCAAAAAATGTACGTTGGCGGCAACGATGACTTTGCTGTGTGTTGATTTTTTTTTAAAGACAATGCCCTGATTATTGCAGAACAAAATGAATTAAACTCCTCTGCTACTGAAAAATCTGCCTCACACACACAGAGATTCAATCTTCTCCCCCATACAAATAGGAAAATAAGAAAACAAATCCAGTCTTGTGCAGAATTCAATAATTCAATTTCTGTTTAATAGATTAGAAAAAAAAATTATTATAGATTTTTTATTTACAGTTAATTCTTCATAGGATATTTACTACACATTTTTTAGTTTATATTGAATGCATATCAAACGCTATTCATAAATCAATATTCAATAAATTGGCATGGTGATTAGTACATTGTCAGCTTATCCTGTCAACACTGCAAGTGTGTTCGCTCTCACCAGGCACACCAACTGTGACTTTGAAAACAATTAAAATTGAAATTATTTATCGCTAAGAAAAATAAATCAAACACGTTTACTTTGCAAAGTGCCGTGAACACCGTGATGTATCTGTGTTTTCGCTTAGTACTTGTGGACACTTCATTGAAAGCTTCTTCTCATCGTCTCATCTGACTTAAATGTGACATCTTCACTAATAAATATTCTGCAACGGCTTAGCACAGTGTACATCTACACTTGCTTTATGCCCTTTGTCATTTAGTGGAATAGCGTTATCTCCCTTTGCCTTTGGAATACTTGAGATGGTGTTGAAACATCTTTTGTAAATGTGGAGCTGAAAATTTTTAGTCCAGCGTGTATAACGATCGTTCAAGCTATGTTAGTTTAAATGTGCATGTTTGTTGCTCTTTATTTGTACTTTTCATTAAGTAAGAACTTGTCAGTAGATGTAAACACCATCAAACTATCCCTAAAAGATAAGTTACACCATCAGAGAGTATCATACAATATTTTGACAGATGGATGTCAGGACGTCAGTTGCTTTGTGCCACGTAAAGACATTGGTACCACAAGAGGCTGTGTTAGGTATGATAAACCGTTACACAAAGTGTATCATCTCCAAGAATAATAATAGCATATTCAACTAGGATATATGTAGATACAATTTAATAATATGCACGAGCGTGCAGTTCAAGCAGGAAGCAAATGATACTATTTTTTTCGAACTAGCTTTTAGCATAGTACTAAATCGCCACGGAAAAATGACAAAGTCGTCAGAAACTTCGTTATTTCTCAAAAAATAAAAATGTGTCCATGATGGTGTCAAAAGGTTATCAGTTTGAAAAAGAGATGAAGCCAAAATACAAAGAAATCAACTAATTAAATATTTGTGTTAATTAGATAGCTATATACATGTATAGTGGCCAATAGGGTATTTAACTTGCGTTATTAAAGCATAATTGCGAAAGAAGATGGATACAAGAAAATGGAATAACATTATCTTCCGTGACATAGCATGATTGGCTTCCTGCCTTACAACTGGAGGAGCAGACACGTTTAAAAAGACCTGCTGACATTCCACATCACTGCAGGCATCCAGTGTGTACAGCTGAACCACTCTTCCTTCCAGTTGAACTGTGATGTCACCATTCTCGAAGGCCTGGGCAGCTTTCATCACCACGTCTGTCATGTCGGGCCTCGGAGACAAGCTGTTGTAGTTGGAGTCGTAAGCCACACGGTCAGCCAGTAGGATGAAGACGTTGAGAGTGCCGTTAGCCCCCGCCTGTCCATAAGCAAACCACGTGACGCCTGTAGCATTCCAGTTGAGTTGCCTGGCCATGGTGTCTGCCGTGGTGCCTGCCAGATTATGGAAGTAGAGGTTTGTAGTAGTCTCCCCCTGCCAGTTGCTTGTGTCATTCACTGCCTGGCGCTTTGAAGAGTCGTCTTGGCTGGTGTTGGTCCGGGTCGGAAAGACTAATATGAGGTCGACTTGATCGTCTGAGTGTGAAACCAGCACTATGCTCAGCTTCTGAGACAGACAGCACATCTCGCTTCAGTCGCTTGTTACGGGAGGCAGTCAACTGCAGTCCAATCTTCAGCTGCTGTATGTAGGAACCGAGTCGATGGCCCCAGACTGGCAGACATCCTTTTGACACCTGAGGATATTCCATTATGTGGTTCATTTACATAGATACTTCAGCAGTGAAAGACTAAATGGATTGATCACATTTTAAAACAATTCAAGGTGTATTTGTTATCGGTGGTTAGGGTTAATTTTTCAAATTATTTAGTTTCTTTTTACTCTTCGCCATGCTTACTTGTTTTATTGATGTGTGTGTGAGTGAGAAAGAGAGCATGCATGTGTGGGACATAATATTTTTCCTATATATCATCTACACATCATTAAAGGAATCGCAAGACATATAAAAAGATAAATCGTAACACTGTTCCGAAGCCTAACATATGCAATACATATCGTACTGGTTGAAGTGGTGAGTGTAAATTAAACCAAGTTCAGGCATTGTCTCTCTTATTATGGTAAAAAGTGTAAAACAAATCAAAGTCAATTTCTTATGATAGTAATGATTAGCTTTCAGAATAAATACACTTTGGCTAAAACCGATCAAAAGAGAAAAAAAGATTTTTCTCTAACAGTTATGAAAATTATTTGTCCTAAAATTGATATTGACTTTTTAACTTTAATTTTCTTTTTTGGTTCAGACAAATAAACACATTTATTAATTAAAGGTACCTCTAAATATACTTTAAACCAATTTGAGTACATGGCCTTATATGCTTGGAAAATATTTCGAGTGGAAGCTGAATATGTAAAACAGTAAACGTACCTCAAACATTCCGTACATCGAGTTGGAAAAGGCTGACAGGAAAGCACCGTTGATAGTCCAAAACACCCTCCAGTAGTCCTCGTGTGGCAGGTCGCAGAAAGAAGGAGCGCCGACATCTGGTTTCAAGTAGCAGGGTGCATGTGACTTGAAGGCGTAGGACTTGACATGAGCACACGTGTAGGTAGTGAAGTTTTGCATTAAAGGTACCAGTGCCACCTGCATGAATAAATAAATGTCTTGCATAGAAGTACTTATGTGCTAAAGTAAGCAGCGGATAATGTCAGGTCCTTCTTTTCTATGCGATAGTCTAAAAACTTTCGCTTTGAAGGTATGCTGCAGGAGGAGAATAACAATTATAACTAGATATAAAACTGTAACCTATGTAACTAGCTGACTGGTTATCCTTACGTCCCTATAGAAACACTGGCTAGTTGAAAATAAACTTTTACTCCTAAGACATTCTAATATGGCGATACACTATTGTTACAGAGCCTAAAACTGTCAAGTTTATTCCAAAGAGCGACTGAGAGTGAATATGTCAAGCTTTTTCTGTCATCCATCCTGAAAGTGTAGATGTGGCTTTTCATTAATTGTTTATACGTTATTTAATTAATTGATCTTTTTATTTTGCTCACTTTTATTTATTTAGTTTTTTTTGCTTTACTTTATTTGCTACTTTTTATATTTATTCTCTATATATATATATACTACGAATGTTTTTTTAAGCTTTCTTGTGCATTCAATACAAAGCAAAGGAAATAAAACGCTTTATATTTTATTACTGACATGCAAAATAGTCTTACAGATTACGACATGGTGCAAACATCAGGTGGCATACAATTTCATATTCACTATGCAAAAAGAGGGGCGGAGTTATAGAACTATGTGCTCAAATCATGGACCTTCATTGTGAGTAAATGAAGTTCTGCGGCTCCAACAGATCAGGTAGCGAGGACAACTCAATTGAACAGAGTGGAACCGAGTAGCGGGGGAGAGAACTGAGCAACTTGACTACACGGATGTGGAGACTGGAGTTATGAGCCATTAAAAAACTGGGTAAGAGAAATATTTGTTGGGGTTAAAATTAGGCTAAAGTAGACCTGTGCTCGTCTCAAATGGTGTATGTCGTGTCAAGTCAATAACGGTGGTGACCGAGTCTAGCCTACTGCAAGCTCCTGCCTACTGTTGCCAGACAAGACACGAGGTCACGTGCACATGTAGCCGTACAGGTACACATTACGTGTACAGGTACACGTCACGGATCTAAGACTCTGTTACCTGGAGACACTTGCGTACAGCGTCAACCCATAGCCGTCCTTTAGAAGAAAAAGTGTTGTAGTTGTTGTAGTATGCGTTACAGAACTTCTCGGCGTACGCGATACCGTAGTCGTCAGATCCACTTGCACACGGGAATTTTTTTTCTAGACAATTGCTGTACCAATTGCAGCCTTCACCAGAGGGGCTAGATGCAACAAGAAAAACAAAACACACACACTTGCAATCTGAAATGAAGTACATGAATGTGATGGCCATTTGAAATTTTGTTAGACT
Organism: Pomacea canaliculata; assembly: GCF_003073045.1. NCBI lineage: Eukaryota > Metazoa > Mollusca > Gastropoda > Architaenioglossa > Ampullariidae > Pomacea > Pomacea canaliculata. The sequence goes on along the minus strand of NC_037592.1, from coordinate 30,884,278 downwards.
TTTTTTAGCATTAGTAGATTGTGGATAAAAACAAACCATGACTAGCATGATGATTTGAGCAAAACATATCTAGATATACATACCTAACTGCACCCACACACACACACACAGTTACCTATAACATTCTGGAGAGAAGGTTGTGTGATAGTAGTAAGGTAAAACATTGCTTTGATGTGGGTCACAGGCGCAGTCAGTGTGACGGCCCCGCTGCCAATACCATGAAACTCTAGCATACACTGATAGTGACAGTACGTTATTTCTCTGTTTCGGCAATGGTATTTGCCTGTAACAACAGTCAACATGTATGGCATGAAGGTTATGTTTGTGAGCGTTCATTTTACAACCATTTAATGATGTTGTTTACTTAGCGCCATTTTTTTGAAAACTCCTTATTTATTATCCCAAAAGAGTTGAACTAGCGCAGACCCTGCAATAGGCTTCGTTTAATATGATCAGCTTGGTAGGACTGCACAGTATGTTCTTTTGTGCAATAAGAATTTAAGTTTTCAAATCTTATAAATGAAACGAGAAGGAAGCAATTAAACGATTAAGGTCAGGCGCACTCAATATTAAACAGAATAAAATTTTCTTTGTTTTGTTTTTACTTTTAGTGCAGTAACTAATAATATATATTAATGAATTGTAATATATATAATATAATATATATTTCAATTTTTATACTTAACAATTACTTTCGAATATTTTATGCTACTTTTTATTTTTTAAAAGAAACTCGGTATTAGAAAAATGTTTTCTACCTCCTGTAGTGTAGCAAGCTGGTTGTGCTATTCTATAACTTTAAGTTTCTATAAATTTTTGATTTTTTTTTCCTTTGTTCTATGCCATTTTCTCTCTTGTGCTGAAAAATCGAGAAGTAAAAATAGTTTTGTGCTGAATAGAAAAACATAATTATCGACACAAACAAGAGATAGAGTTAAAACAGGCTCGCGCACAGTAAAAAGATAGAAATCTCATCGAAAGAAAACTCTCTACTCACACCCGTGTTGTTAGTATTATAAGTAATTTGATGTATGTCATCAACACAAGACAAACAGCACAGGTGCACTGTGTTCAAGTAAAGGTGTCCTGCTACCAGACGCCAAGAAAAAGTTACACCTCTCAGAAAGGAATGCAGTAAAGTAGTCAACATCTAATGCCAGAGTTATCTTCTTTACAAAAACAAAAAAAAAAAAAGAAGAAAAAAAAAGAAAAAAAAAGAAAAAACAACCCATTTAAACAGTCTAACCAAAGATTCTAGTAAAGGTGATTTCAAATGGTAAAATAAATTATTTCGCGTAGATTATAGATTATTAACATTGTTTTTTTTAAATATAAATCGTATTCATTAAACTCTGTCTTTTTATTTCAGAATATCTCACCTTTTGACTTTTGTTGCAAGTAGACATCTGTGATACATGTACCCCACTGGTGAGAATCATATAAGGGCGAGTAAAAACAGTCGTATGATCCTGCAGGTCCGGTATAAACGTTGCACACTGCATTAGCAAATCGAGGGCTTTGCAGCATCAGCCACAGCATCCAAAAGAATACAGACATTTTTAGAAGTGACTTCTGATGGACTGACTCTGAATGAGACCAGCGAAAAAGAAGCATTTTCATCAGCTTGCACGACGACAGAAACAATCCGCAGCCACCAGGATATCTGGTGCAAGTCTGTTTAGAGAAACCCACTTTGTATTCGCAAGCACTAGGGCTAGGTCACATGGAGCGAGGTAGAAGGATCTGAAAGTGTGTGTCCCGGATGTTTGCGTCGCTTGTTACCCGGGTGGAAAGGCTGTGTCACATGGCTTACATCGACTGTTGTAATCATCTCAAACACATGCTGAGTGCAGAAAAATATCTCTATCGTTTATCTCATATCGACACGTAGAAATATTATTTGTCGACCTGGGAATAAGATCCAAGCGAGGATCCATCAGGGATATATTTGTCAGCTTTTGGAGTCACTGCATCCTGTAGTTTTAGAACTAATGGCTGAATATGCTTTACAGAAATTGATACAAAGATATGAATAAAGACAAAATACTACGAAAAGTAATTTCTGAATCTAGATCATGTGATAATTCATTTAAAAAAATGGAATATATTGATATAAACTTGTGATAGAAAGCCAATGCAATAATCACTGTATGCATAATTCTAGACTTTGAACCATGAAAGAAGAAAATTATTACTTTCCTGCTCAACTAAATCGTACAGATTTAATTCCTCCTGCTCCTCCTACTCTCTGCGGTTTTTGCTTGTCTATATATAGTATGTGTCTTCCTGTCTGTTGTCTCGCTACTTACTTCCACTGTTCACGATTGTGTTGTCTTTACTACCACTAAAACCTCATAATGTTTTAAGCAGTCAGGTTTTACCTTCAATTTTACAAATTTTAGAATATGCGCACAATGGATTCCGAGTTTAATTGAAATCAAAAAGCGCAGCACTAGATAAACACTGGTAAATGACACTGAGGGGAGCGTAACACATCATACAACATTTTAAAATAACAATTTTGTCTAAGTTCGCTTGCAGAGAGTTTATATCCTTCCATCAGAAGGATTGCCATGTTTGGCATCGTAAGGTACATTCTTGAAAGTGTGCTGCGGGCTTTAGTCTCTTATGCGTCAATCAGAAAGTTGGAAACTCCTTTTCTTCAAATATCTGTCCCGTTACACCCTCAAGCTTGTATTGGTTGTTATAACCACCCAATCCCTGCTCCACATACCCTAAAAGTTTACTTGCCCCATCTCCCTTTTCCTCGTGGGGCTGAAAAAAATATTCAACCCTTTCAAATAGACATTGCTGCTATATATATAAAAAAAAACTTGCAATAATAGCACCACACGCCCGTTTCACTCTGTCAAACACATCAACTGTAAACAACTTCTGCCAAAGCAACGATCCCACTACCTCGTGTTCTTACTCACAGTTACCCTTGTGTCTGCATGTATTATTGACTATCAATGTTTGATCATGTATATATTGATACACAATGCTTTACTGTAGTCAATATTTCAAAAGGAGTAAATCCCATAACCTAATTCGGCCATTGTGAGAGGCCCTGTAGATGACACTTTACTCGGGGATAGTTTTTTTTTTAAAAATAAAGATGGTGTCAGTCTTCTCTGGTTTACCTTACCCAACCCATTAAAGAGTGAAGTGGCCATTTTACAGATGTGTTGACTGTGCAGACATGTAGATGTTGTCTGTTTTGTGTTTGTATAAGCTTAACTTAGTCTTAATGAACACAAAATTAATAAATCTTTAGCCAGATATATTTTGCACCAGATCCTTCCTCGTCTGTCGTGTGTGACACACGTTTGACCTATGTGTCTATTTTCTGTTGCATTTTACAGACTGAGATTGACTTTCAGATTGAGTCTGTCATGAGTGGGTAGGAAAGATGTGAAAGATTGGGAGAACAGGGTTAGGGTTATGCAGTGTATGTTGACAATGACAATGACAATGACAACGACGACGACCAACTTTACATGGGCAGTTATGCTTGGGAAGTGTGCTGAGTTACAAAAATAGAGCAAGTGGTGGTTACCGACTTCCCACCGTCTAATACGAGGCATACAAAAGTTAATTAGAAACTGTTACGAAACCTGTTGATGGATTTGTTGTGTGTTGATTTTTTTTTTAAAAGACAATTCCCTGATTATTGCAGAACAAAATAAATTAAACTCCGTTGCTACTTTAAAATCTGCCTCACACACACAGATTCAATCTTCTACCCCACACAAACACGAAAATGAGAAACAAATCCAGTCTTGTGCAGAATTCAATAATTCAGTTTCTGTTTAATAGATTAGAAAAAAAAGGGATTATAGACATTCGTATTTACAGTTAATTCTTCATAGGATATTTACTACACACTTTTTTTTTAGTTTATTTTGAATGAATAATCAAACGCTATTCATAAATCAATATTTAATAAATGGCATTGTGATTAGTGCATTGTCAGATTATCCTGTCAACACTGCAAGTGTGTTCGCTCCCACCAGGCACACCAACTGTGACTTTGAAAACAATTAAAATTGAAATTATTTCTCGCTAAGAAAAATCAACACGTTACTTTGCAAAGTGCCGTGAACACTGTGATGTATCTGTGTTTTCGTTTAGTAAGAGTTCAACCTACCCTTGGTCCGCTAATCAACATTTTTATGCATCAAATCTTAAAAAAAAACTGTGAACACTTGGCTACTTCATGTGGTGAGTGTAAATTCACATTTTCTGCATTATAAAAGAGAAAAAATAGAACAACACAAACTTTTTACGATTGGTAATAGTTGATTTCTACCCATCTACCAACATGATCTTTGTACTCTGTTAGCTACCTCGTCTCTAGAAGCGCAGGCTTGTCAGAAACAAATGAAAAAAAAAATGTTCACCAAACACTGAGACTTCTCTCTAACCTTGTGGATACTTCATTGAAAGCTTCTTCTCATCGTCTCATCTGACTTAAATGTGACAGCTTCACTAATAAATATTCTGCAACGGCTTAGCACAGTGCACATGTGCATCTACACTTGCTTTATGCCCTTTGTCATTTAGTGGACTAGCGTTATCTCCCTTTGCCTTTGGTGATGGTGTCGAAACATGTTGAAACATCTTTTGTAGATGTGAAGCTGAAAATTGTCCAGCGTGTATGAAGATCGTTCAAGCTATGTTAGTTTAAATGTGCATGCTTGTTGCTCTTTATTTGTACTTTAACAATTTTTGGACTGATGGATGTCAGTACGTCACTTGGTTTGTGTCACGTGAAGACATTCGTACCACAAGAGAGGCTGTGTCAGTTACAATAAACCGTTACACGAAATGTTTCATCTTTCAGACTAATAATAGCATATTCAACTATAATATATGTAGATATAATTTTATAATATGCACGAGCGTGCAGGTCAAGCAGAAAGTAAAAGAATACTATTTTTTTATATAACTATAGCTCTTATCATATTAATATATGGCCACAGAAACATTACAAACTGGTCAGAAACTTCGTTATTTCTAAAAAAATAAAAATGTGTCCATGATGGTGTCAAAAAGTGATCAGAGATTAAGGAAAAATAAAAAAAATTAACTAATTAAATGTTTGGTGTTAATTAGATAGCTATATACATGTATAGTGGCCAATAGGATATTTAACTTGCGTGTTAAAACATGATTGCGAAGAAGATGGATACAAGAACATGGAATAACATTATCTTCCGTGACATAGCATGATTGGTCTCCTGCCCTAAAATTAGAGGAGCAGACACGTTTAAAAAGACCTCCTGACATTCCACGTCACTGCAGGCATCCAGTGTATAAGGCTGAACCACTCTTCCTTCCAGTTGAACTGTGATGTCACCATTCTCGAATGCCTGGCCAGCTTTCATCACCACGTCCGTCATGTTGGGCCTCGGAGACAAGCTGTTGTAGTTGGAGTCGTAAGCCACACGGTCAGCCAGTAGGATGAAGACGTTCAGAGTGCCGTTAACCCCCGCCTGTCCATAGGCAAACCACGTGACGCCTGTAGCATTCCAGTTGAGTTGCCTGGCCATGGTGTCTGCTGTGGTGCCTGCCAGATTATGGAAGTAGAGGTTCGCAGTACTCTCGCCCTGCCAGTTGCTTGTGTCATTCATTGCCTGGCGCTTGAAGAGTCGTGTTGGCCGCAGGTCTGAGTCGGTGAGGAGGTATTTGTCAGAAAGACTAATATGAGGTCGGGTTGATCGTCTGAGTGTGAAGTCAGCCCTGTGCTCAGCTTCTGACACAGACATCACATCTCGCTTGTTACGGGAGGCAGGCAACTGCAGACGAATCTTCAGCTGCTGTATGTAGGAACCGAGTTGATGGCTCCAGACTGGCAGACATCCTTTGGACACCTGAGAAATTATTTTGTTTCTTTTGCTCTTCGGTATGATTACTTGTTTTATTGATATGTGTGTGTGAGTGAGAGAGAGAGCATGCATGTGTGGGACATCATATTTTTCTAATACATCATCTACACATCATTAAATGAATGCAACTGGAAATGCACCACATTTAAAAAGATAAAACATAACATTGTTCCGAAAGCCTCACATATGTAAAAAATATTGTACTGGTTGAATTGGTGAGAATAATTAAGACAAGTCCAGACAGTGTCTCTGTTATTACGGTATAAAGTGCAGAAAAGTACAAAGTCAATGTCTTATGCTCGTAATGCGTAACTTTGACAATAAGTACACCTTGGCTAAATCGATCAAAAAAGAGAAAGTCTTTCCCAAACAGTTTTTAAAATTATTTGTCCTAAAATTGATATTGGCTTTTTAACTTTAATTTTCTGTAGTCAGTTCAGACAAACACATTTATTAATTAAACATGCCTCTAAACATGCTTTAAAGAAATTAGAGTGCACGGCCTTATATGCGTTGAAAATATTTCAAGTGTAAGCTGAGTATGTAAAACAGTAAGATTACCTCAAACATTCCGTACATCGAGTTGGAAAAGGCTGATCCGAAAGCACCCTTGATAGTCCAAAACACCCTCCAGTAGTCCTGTACTGGCAGCTGGCAGAAAGATGGAGCGCCTGAGCCGGGTTTCAAGTAGCAGGGTGCATGTGACTTGAAGGCGTAGGACTTGACATCAGCACACGTGTAGGTAGTGTAGTCTCGCATTAAAGGTACCAGTGCCATCTGCATCAATAAATAAATGTCTGTAAGCACGGAATAATGTCAGTCCCTTTTCAAATGCGATAGTCGTGACAACTTCGCTTTGCTGCAGAAGTAGAAGAACAATTATAACTAATATATAAAGGTAACCTGTGTAACTAGCTGACTGGTTATCCTTACGTCCGTTTAGTAACATGATCTAGCTGAAAATAAAACTTGTATTCCTCAGATATTTTAATATGCGATACACTATTGCTCTGAAACACAGTCTAAACTTGTCAAGGTTATTCCAACGAGCTACTGACAGAGATTTTCGTGAAAACCTGGGCTGTTCTGTCATCCATCCTGAAAATGTAGATGTCGCATTTTATTAATTGTTTATACGTTACTTACTAAATTTGTTTAATTTTACTTACTTTTAATTTTTGTTTTTATCTACTTGTGTTTTTCTTTATTTGCTACTTTATATATTTATTATCGATCTCTCTTGATATATATATATCCTATAAATTATTTGCTTTATTTTATCCTTTCTTGTGTATTCAATACAAAGCAAAGGAAATATAACATTTTAGTTTTTTTTTAATGACATTTAATAGTCACACAGATTACGACATGGTGCAAACATCAGGTGGCACACAATGTCATATTCACAATGCCAATAGAGGTGCGGGGTTATAGAACTATGTGCTCCAATCACGGACCTTCTTTGTCAGTAAATCAAGTTCCGCGCCTCAAACAGAGGTAGCGGGGACAACTTCATTGAACAGAGTGGAACCGAGTAGTGGGGGAGAGAACTGAACAACTTGGCTACAGGGGAGTGGAGACTGGAGTTATGGGCCATTAATGAACTGGGTAAGAGAGAAATCTTTCTTTGGGTTACTGTTAGGCCCTAAGGAACTCGACTCAAAAGATGGTGTATGTCGTGTCTAGTCAGTAATAGTGGTGACCGAGTCTAGCCTACTGTAAGCTCCTGCCTACTGTTGCCAGACAAGACACGAGGTCACGTGCACATGTAGCCGTACAGGTACACGTCAATGATCTAAGACTGTGTTACCTGGAGACACTTGCGTACAGCGTCCACCCATAGCCGTCCCTTAGAAGAAAAGGTGTTGTAGTTGTTGGAGTATGCGTTACAGAACTTCTCCCCGTATGCGATACCGTAGTCGTCAGATCCGCTGGCACACGGGAATTTCTTTTCCAGACAATTGCTGTACCAACTGCAGTCGGTACCAGAGGGGCTAGATGCAACAAGAAAAACAAGAACAACATGCCGTGCGAGCGCGCATTCAAACAAAATTTATGCGTATTCACCTTCTTTGCTTGCGATCTGAAAGAAGTACATAACGGCAAGTTTGAATTTTATGAGACTAAGTTTTGCATTAGCAAGTTTTTGATAAAAAGAAACCATGGACTGCTGAGTACATTACTACGAATCTATAATAGTAAATGATGAGCCAATTAAAACATATTTTAAACTGTTCCATTTACTCAGTATTCTTTTCACAAAATGTATTCCATGGTGAAACTCAATGTTTCAAAATCTTCGCTCTTTATGGCAGTCTTTCTCAAAATGCTATCACTCGGCCTGCTTACAACCACTTCAGTAAATGTAATCTTTTCTTCCTATAATTAATGTGGATAATATTTTGAGCGAAGAAATTCAGTATATATATACGTAGTTTCATGCCTGAAGAATCGCACACACACACAGACACAGACAATTACCTATAACATTTGGGGACAGAGTTGTGTGGGGTAGGAGTTAGGTGACACAGTGCTTTGTTGTGGGTCACAGGCGCAGTCAGCTGTGACATTTCCGCTGAGAACACCGTGCAACTCAAGCATACACTGAAGGTAGCAGTACGTTGCTGTCCAGTCTCCGCACGCGAGCATGCCTGTAACAACCACGAATTTCTCATTAACGGATCGCTGGAATACGATTTTTCCAGTTAAATACTAAAACTTGGCAGATGTGTACAAAACTTCAGTGACATTCAAGTGTTGGTCTCGGCCGACAAACAGCAACCCTACTACACACGTCGGTTGTAACAACAGTGAACGTGCATTGAGCGTTGATTTTGCAACCAATTTATACTCTCGAAGAGTTAAACTATCGCAGTCCTACAACAGCTTCGTATCACTTTAGTAGGACAGCACAGTACAATAAAATACAAGTTTTAAAATATTATAAATGGAAATGAGAAGGAACAATTGAACATATGGATCAGGCGCACTCAATATTTAGCAGAAAAATGTTTCTTTCAATTTTCTTTTACTTTGATTACAGTAACTAATAATATATATGCAATTTTAAATATAACCAAAGAGTAGAATGAAGGTGGTTAAAGTTATACAATAGTTTATTTCATGTACATTATTAATTTTTTTAATATATCTCATTCATTAAAACTGTCGTTTCATTTCAAAATGCCTTACCTTTCGACTTCTGTGTTAGGTAGTCATCCGTGACACAGGTACCCCATTGGTAACCAGTATAATGAGACGATAAATAACAGTCGTATGATCCTGCAGGTCCGGAATAAGAGCTGCACACTGCATTAGCAATTCGAGGGTACTGGATCATCAGCCATAGCGTCCAAAAGAATACAGACATTTTTGGAAATGACTTCTGATAAACTGACTCTGAATGAGACCAGCGAAAAAGAAGCATTTTCATCAGCTTGCACGACGACAGAAACAATCCGCAGCCACTAGGATATCTGGTGCAAGTCTGTTCAGAGAAACCCACTTTGTGTCGCAAGCACCAGGGTTAGGCTACATGGAGCGAAGTAAAAGGATCTGAAAGACATTTTGTCCGCTTGTTACCCGGGTGTAAAGGCTGTGTCACATGGATTACATCGACTGTTGTGATCACCCTAAACACATACTGAGCTCAGAAAAATATCTCTATCGCCAATTTGACCACGTAGAAATATTTCCATTTGTCGACCTGGGAATAAACATCCAAGTGAGGAATTCATCCGGGAATAGTTGTCTGCTTTTGGAGTCACTGTGTCTCGTACTTTTAGAACTAAGGGCTGAATATGCTTTGCAGAAGTTGATAAATAAATACGAATTTAGAAAAAAATACTGCGAAAAGTAATTTCTTAGTCTAGATCGTATGATTATTCATTAAAAAATGGAATATATTGATATAAACCTATGATAGAAAGCCAATGCAATAATGACTGTATGCATAATTCTAGACTTTGAATGCATGAAGGAAGAAAATTATTGCTCAACTAAATCGTACAGATTTGATTCCTCCTCTTCCTCTTCTTCTTTTCTCTCTCTCTCTCTCTCTCTGGTTTTGCGTATGTATATAATTATAGTTTGTGTCTTCCTGTCTGTTGTCTCACTACTTACACTTTTCACGAATGTGTTGTCTTTACAACCACTCATAACTCATAATGTTTTTTAGCAGTCAGTCTTTACCTTCAGTTTTACCAGTTTTTTACCTTTCCGCTGTCAGAATATGTGCACAATGGATTTTTATCCAAGTTTAATTTGGATCAAAAGGCGCAGCACTAGATAAACACTCGTCATGACACTGACGAGAACCGAACTCATCGTATAATATTTTTAAATAATATTTTTGTCTAGTTTCACTTGCAGAGAGTTTATAATATCCTTTCCGTCAGAAGGATTGCTATGTTGGCATCATAAGGTACATTCTTGAAAGTGTGCTGCGGGCTTTAGTCTCTTATACGTCTATCAGAAAGTTGGAAACTCCTCTCCTTGGAATACCTTCTCCTTTTTTCATGGGGCTGAAAGGAAAGCATTAAAGCTATTTACAGATAGATATATTCCTGCTACAAAGTAGCCTTACAAGAATACCACTACACGCCCAGTTCACTCTGTGCCATACACATTAACGTAAATGTGGCCAAAGCCAGTAACAACTTATGCCAAAGCAAACGATCCTACTACCCATCGTGTTCTGGCTCACAGTTACCTAGCCGGCCCAACTGTAGCTCAATATTTCAAAAGGAGTAAACCCCATAACATAATTCGGCCCATTGTGAGAGACCTGAGACGACACCTTTCTCGGGGCCAGTTTTTTTTATATTTTTTTTTTTTTATGAATTGTGTCAATTTCTCTGGTTTAGCACAACCCTTACCCGACCTTTTAAAGGTGTCAAGTAGCTATTTTACAGCTGTATTGAACTGTGCAACACTGTAGAATGTTGTCTTGTTTTGTGATTTGCGCTTAAGCTTAGACTTAGTCTTAATGAACACAAAATTAATATGTCTTTAGCCAGATATATTTTGCACCTGATCCTTCCTTGTCTGTCGTGTGTGTGACACGTTTTGATATATGTGTCTATTTTTCTGTTGCATTTTACAGACTGAGATTGACTTTCAGATTGAGTCTGTCATGACGTGGTAGGAAAGATGTGAAAGATTGTGAGAACAGGTTATGCAGTGTATGTTGACAACTGGACACTATGAAACGACCAACCTTTACATGTGCAGTTATTGCTTGTGAGTATGCCGATTACCAGAAAATAACAGTCGTTGTGTTACATATGTGGACAAGACACGGATACAATGTTGTTTCGATCGTAGGAACTGTCACCTTCTTACTTCACACCTATCATCATATACATTCTTTCTTCTCTCTCTCTCTCTCTCACACACACAAAGTAGCTCCCCAATTTACTTCGCAATCAATTACTACCCTTCCCCATCTCTACTGGGTAACTCTGAGTTGGGTGACGACTTTTTGTATACTGTACTGCTGGCAGTTGTACGGATTCTTTTCCAGTAACTACTAAAACGAGGTAGAAGTGTAACAATTTCCGGTTTGTTCCTAGTTTCAAAAATTATCTCCTAAAACGAGGCAGGAGTGTACAAAGCTTCCGGTTAAGTTAGATTAACATTGATTGTTTAGGTATGGATTGTAGCGGGATTCCTACGCCGAGACGTAACAGTGGAGAACTCGGTCGCAGAGACTAAGCACTGAGTCTCGGCAGACAGACAATGCGCAATCCGCTATAACACGTCCGTGGGTTTGGCTAATCCATTATTGTCGCAAATGGTAATCTTTGTCAATGCGCAGTTCCTAACGGTACGTGCACAGGTTTTCTAACACTTGATTAATTACCACTGTTCAGTTTTTATTTCTGCTATGATAAATTAAATGTGTTTTTACATAATACAAATTTAACAATGAATAATTATCAACTACAGCATAAAATAAATACCCTTTACTTTCAAACATTTCAATAACAGTTTGAAATGTGAATCACTGTTTGCCTTAAATATTAAAGTAGCATTTAGGAAACATTGGTTGTATATTTCTAAATTCGTTTGAGAGGAAATTAATTTTTCTTAACATGTGACTAATTTTACAATCAAAATATTTGGTGGACGTTTTCACGTAACACGGATAAAAGTTTAAGCTTGTATTGCTTACAATGCAGCAAATTAGATCGTCAACCGTGATGGGCAAGTGACATTTAATTAAAAACTTTTTTTATTAACTTTGAATTAATATAGTACATTCTTATATGCAAATATTTACTTAATCTTAATTTTAGCACATTAGTTAAAACACAATGAAAACACCCAAAACAATACTAATCGAACTTTGTAATCAAGACCTTTATCTCATTTGCCTTTTTCATATAAATCAAGTTAAAAAAAAAAAAAACAAGCTATGCTGGTATTCAAACTCATTTCTTACCTTTCGAATCAAACAACGTTGCTCAGTAAATGAAATCTCAGTAATAGCTAGTATTCTATTTAATTACAATCTACCATGGTAATTATTATCTTTGCTGAATTTTTATTTAATTTTAAATGCCAGAACTGTCCATTTCCGTTAGCAGGATTTTGAACTTATATTAATGTGTGTCTCTTTGTGAATATTTATACAAACAGAAAAACATAATACAGATTGGCAATTGTTCACAAATTGAATTGCATAAGTTTATATTTCATGCTTATTCATGTTAAACATCAATATCAAAACAAGTAAACAATAAAGACGAGTAGTTCAAGTTTTAAAACATGGTAACAGACTAAACAGCACATTATGACACCACACATAGGTGAACTAAGGCTGACTTGTATAATTGCCCGACTTGGAAACTCTTGCAAAGCTAAAATTGGTAAGTTAATATCAACACATCCCTATTCTTCAAAAAAAATTTTTTCTATGGCTGAACATATTTGCTATTGTTTTCTAAGGACCACACAAATAAATTTCAGTCACCATGGCAAATATCACAGTCAGAATCGGACAATGTCTATTGGGTAGAGGCCACGCCTGTGTACAGCGTGTTAAAGTTAGCCTTGAACCAAGGTTCTTTTCAGTGTTTTGCATTTTTGTGTCACTCGGGCTAACACTGGCCGTTGCCTCTGTGTCGCCAAGTCTGCCTGCGTGGTAGACATACACTCATCAGCCCTGTTGGCATTAATGTCAAACAAGCTTGAAACTTTAACACCAGAAAGGCCCTTGGCTTCCGGTAACTAAGGTATCCCCTTGGCTCTAAAAGGCCTTCCAGCTTCGGTGACAGCTGCAGGATTCGCCTTTTGAGACAAGGGTCATCTGTAGGTTGAACGGTGTCGGGTTCGGCAAAGAAGCGACATGTGAGGACGGTGTTGTAATCGACTTTCCTTCCGTAAGCAAAGCCGATGAACCTCTGGTC